>NC_091756.1:25186710-25486710 GCF_043380555.1 Nothobranchius furzeri
ATTATAAAGCCTTTTGAAAGTGGCCTGTAGATCCTCCAGCAGAGGGCAGCAGACATGTATAGTACTAGATATGGCAGGTTAATGATGAAGGTACTAACCCTGATACTCCATCTGGATGCTTCAGGGTCAGATGTGACTTGGTGGTGATTTTATTTGATGGTAAATAATGACCCAGTGTAGAACTGGCTGCCCACAAGGCTTGGCATTGCTACTGCTTGACTCTTCCTTCAGTTTCCATGAAGCAAGGGTGGCTAGTCTTGGTCCTCAAAGGCCACCACCCGGCCTGTTATAGTTGTTCCCCTGCTCCAACACACCTGATTCAATAGCAGGTCATCAAGGGCCCAGTCCCAAGTACTCACACTTCTACTCTTGTACCCCTCAGTTCCCGTCCAGTGGTGTGAGTGAATAGGGTTTTCCGATTCTCAAGTGTGGACCTTGGCCCCACCCCTTTTGCACCCTTGATTCGCATAAGACTTTGGTGAAGGGTATTACCCACAATCCATTGCTGCAATGGAACCTTGAGAAGATGCCAGAGAAATGGCTCAGGCGTCTTTTCTGGACATTTGCATTTGAAATATTTAGTGTGTACATGTATAATTCAAATCAAATGTTTATTTGTTGATGCATTACATGTCTGTTAAAAAAATAGTGTTTACTTATTTATGGTTTGCATTTTTGGCCACAATATGCCTGCGAGTAAATCACATGTTTTGATAGCATCCTGTTTTAACGGCCAGCATTCCCACTCAGGAAGTTGTTGTTGATGGCACAATGCCCACTGTCCCAATTCTGCAGCTATCTGCGCACTTGTACTGCACACTGGCAGCCTACTTCCACCAAGTGCTCTTCACCAAGGACCGTAGGGGGCAGTGTGAGGATTGGGACTGGGCCAATCTCTGCAGAAGCTTGTTAATCACCTGTTGATTAAAACCAGCTGCGCTGACGCAGATGAACTAAAATATGCAGGAGTTGTGGATTAGACACAACTTCCTCCTAGCCATGATCTATTTTATTTATTTATTGGGGGGGGGGGGGGGGGGGGGTGTTACTGTACGGACAGTACTGTGCAAAAGTTCAGGCAGGTGTGGAAAAAATGCAGTAAACAAAGAATGCTCTCAGAATTATAAATAACAATTGTTGATTTTCAGCAATTTAAAAATGCAAAGTGGGTGACCCCCCAACCTGCGCCAAAGTCATCCAGATCTATGTTCAGTGTAACGAAGAATTAGAAGTTCTAGAGGTGATGGTCTGGTCCACACAGGGCCCTGATCTCAGCATCGTGGAGTGTCTGAAGAGACAGAAGGATGTGAGGAAGCCTTCATCTGCAGAAGGTCTGTGGTTGGTTCTCCCAGATGTCTGGAACAACCTAACAGCCCAGTTCCTTCAACACCTGTGTTCAAGTGTAGCTGGAAGATCTGATGCTGTGCTGGAGGCAGAGGGACGTCACACCAGATATGGATGTGATGTCGGTTTCTCTTTAGCTCATTCACTGCTTTCTGTTGATTTATGAAAACGGATGATAAACACCTCCATTTCTGAAAGCTTTCTTTGTTTACTGCAATTTTTCACTCCCGACTTGCACTTTTACACACTTCTGAATGAGCAGTCATTCTTTTGCAAGCCAATCCATTTTTAGAGTAATGGTCTTTTACTGGTTTAGTGTCAAATGCTTGTCCAAGGTCCCCGCTCACCCTTTCT
Source organism: Nothobranchius furzeri (assembly GCF_043380555.1). Lineage (NCBI taxonomy): Eukaryota > Metazoa > Chordata > Actinopteri > Cyprinodontiformes > Nothobranchiidae > Nothobranchius > Nothobranchius furzeri. The sequence continues at coordinate 25,188,409 of NC_091756.1, forward strand.
GGTGTTCACACACACCTGTATGCTCCTGACAAAGCACCAGAGACGCTCTAACTGTGTTAGGTTGTGGATCTTAGTTATCATTAGCTCAGTTATTCTTTAGGTGAATGAAACATTTTTTCAGATCTGATTTTTCTTTGTGTTTTGGCTAATAATTAATTCACGCCAAAGAAGGTATGTAACCTCGTTTTTAGCACAAACTTGCTTACTTTGCTTTTAAAATATAGATTAATGAGGTAAATGCAGATGAGTGTGACTGAAGACAGTATTTAGCATGCCCCCCTTCTTTATTAGGGCCACTGTCAGCAGTACACTTTAATACGCCGTGACCCCAACACTACCGACGAAGGCATGTTTCCATGTCGGAGCACCTCTAGGCTCCTCTTTGACCTCTGACGCTTTAATGGCAGCCAGGCTCTGACCTCTCTCTGTCATCACCCAGCCTCTCGCCAGCAAATAAAAAGGCACGATGAAGGATGGAAGTAGGCGGGGCTGAACCAAGGAGGGGGTGGGTACCACACTGATGTGTTGACACGGAGCTGCTGATGTAACGAGACGCACCTGTGAGATATCCAGTAATGAAGAACAACGTCTCTGTTCTTTAAACGAGTTACGGGCTCATCCAGCAGCTGAGGTGACCGATGCCGCTTGGTAAAAATCTCGTTTCAACCTTAACCCTAACCAACATTACACAGACGTCAGTCACAAGAATGGATAATAACATGGAAGAGGCTGCTGGTTTATTGGACTGAACTTGTTCGTTTTCCAAGAATGTAACAGTTTTTATTGTAGTTCGTTTAGGAAGCATTTTTTATCCCAAACTTAATAAACAGGATCTAAACACACACAGAGTTAGGACACGGTGGACGTTTCCCTGTAGACACCAGTGGGGTTTCTGGCTAAACCTGCTCCAGCACACCAACATGCTGGCACTGTTGTCTTCAGTCTCTGACCGCCATAGAACATGTGGTTTTCTCTAAATGCCGCTCACGGCTCAGAGCGCACACCCGAGCATCCATCGACGTCACTTGTATGTACTTTAACCCTTTAAAACTGGAAGGGAAGAGTCATTTAAGCTTCTCCTACACAAAACACTATAGTGACATAACAGTTCACAAGCACGATCATCACGACTGACTAATAATTAAAGGCTTTGATGCAACTGTTTTACAGCCACTGACATTTGGAAGCTTGTGCTTCTACTCTACATTCCCATCTTCTTTTCTAAGCATGCAAGTGAGTGAGACGGGTATGTGGTTACCATGGTCACTAGCCTCGCCTCCATCAGAGCACCCCAGGGCAGCTGTGGCTACGTTGCAGCTCATCACCATCAGCATGTGGAGGTGTGTGGCTGAATGATACCCTGTAGTGTAAAGTGCTTTGGAGTCCTCTTACTCTGAAAGGCACTGTACAAGTGCAGGTCATTTATCATTTAGTGGTTACCGTTGTAATCCTAATCCTTTCATCAGCAGCTTAACAGTTCTGTTTCTCTTTTTTATAGAGGTTATACATGACAACACGTTGTTTCAGCATGAATAATTATTAAAACGTTGTTGAAATTCTGTGTTTTCCTGTCCGTCTTTATATTATTTAGTCGTCAAACTGTGTGTGTGTGTGTGTGTGTGTGTGTGTGTGTGTGTGTGTGTGTGTGTGTGTGTGTGTGTGTGTGTGGACTCAGCTGGACTCAGGCTACGTGGTCTTTCACCGCCCTGTTTCCTGCTGTAACCATAGCCCAACATGACCCCCCCACCAACAACACCACCACCACACACACACACACACACACACACACACACACACACACACACACACACACACACACACACACACACACACACCATTACCATAAAGCAACACAATTAAAGATAATTTAGGACTTAAGCAATTAAGGTCACATCTCCTCTGGAAACGCACACTCATGGAGGTCCTGGTATCTGTCTTGCACAGGATAAACTTGGACAGGTTTGATTGTGTGTGTGTGTGTGTGTGTGTGTGTGTGTGTGTGTGTGTGTGTGTGTGTGTGTGTGTGTGTGTGTGTGTGTGTGTGTGTGTGCTGTGACCCTTTGCATTTACAGCTCAGCCACCGGGGTCAGTTGGGGTCCATGTGGGCCTGTTTTAGGGTAAATTGGCCAGGAGAATATTAGGACACTATGACCTGCTCCATGCCTACCTGTGCTCCAATTACAACCGGATAAACTTGAGCATACACATCGAAACATGAGCACAAAAATTGGAAGAAAAAACAAATACTGATTGTGCATGTAAAGGAAAACGCCAGTCTTTTTGCTAACCTTCATCAGAATGGATTAGGACCTGCAGGCTACAGGCCAGCTTGGCGTCAAAGACATGAATGTGGAGCGAGGGTCACGTCGGCCTCGCTTGCTGGCGTTAAATCTACAAACTTTTATTGAGTGGAAATCAAGTGGGATTTTCTGAAGGAGGACAAGTGTTGAAAAAGATTTGGTCTGAATCTTGCCCACAGTGTGCTTTCTGTGGTGTGGTCCCGTGGGCCGGAAGAGGTTCAGAACTGCTACTGAGCACTATCTACCAAACCTAGAACATCCCCAAGAACCTGCAAAACAAACACTTAAAGTGTGTTTTGCTTGAACCACTTACTGCTAACTCATCACATCCACACAACCAGAAGCCTCACTAGGACAGTCACCTTGGCTCTGTCGGTTTTTGGAGGGGTTTCCCCCTAGGTGGTCCCTGCAGCCACCAGGTCTGGAACCTTAACCAATGTGATGAGTTTCAGAAGCTGAACAACTATATGATCCTTAACTAAAAAACAGGCTCCCAAGAAAGATGATAAAACTCCATCCTGATGACTTTACCTTTATCAGCTGTGGATATTGTTGGGTATTGGAGGGAATACTATTGACACTCAAACACTAGCATCGGCTCCACTCCACCTGGACTGGGTTTGGAGTTTTCTCATTTAGGTAGCTTTGGATTTTCTTGCGAGCAACCGGACGTCTTTTCAGCCCTGTTGCCGAGGCAGTCTACCTGGAGTCAAAATGGGCCAACACACCCACTGAAGGCTGATTGGCTGGCTCAAAATCAGGCGTCCGATTAGGGGAAGGTCTGTTTGGAAGATAGAATCAGCCTGTGGGGGGTTCCCGCATGTGCGGTTTATTATCACTCTGGATGCTGTGGAGTTAATGATCCTCTGACTGAAGCCGTACTTCTCTGTCACTGACTGCTGTGTGACACACACACACACACACACACACACACACACACACACACACACACACACACACACACACACACACACACACACACACACACACACACACACACACACACACACACACACAAAAGGATGCAATCTGAGTCAGACTCTCCAAAGCAATACTGCTCAGGCTGCTTTTGTTTAATAACCGAGACACCAGGACTTCTCTGCACTCTTACGCCCCGCCCACTTGCTCAGAGATGTGCTCATGACATCACAGGGCACAAACCGCCTAGGCCAGGCTGGGGTGGGTGGAGGAGATGCTAGTCTGTAAGTGGCATATTAGACCCCTTCCAACGGCACTACTCAGCATGACTTGGAAGGGTTCGGTTTGGTCTGACCGCTTATTCCAACAGTACAGTTTGGTATGTTCCCCCTACTGTCCCTCTACTTTATGTCCCTGCTCTGTTGCGGTTCCAAGGGCTGAATCAGGCCGGCATCGAGACTGGGGGTGGAGTCACTGGTTGCTCCAGAGCGTTCTGCTGTCCCCCTGCCCACAGCCATTTACTGGTTCAGGGTCTGACAAAAAGACATAAAACTAATCAGAATGTGAATCACCACCATTTTTGTGCCGAGCATCCCTCCCTTCCCCTCCATCCTGCATGCTACACCCAGTAGTGCCAGTCTTGCTTGCACATCTGGCAGTAAATCAGACTTGTTCATGTTGAGGGTTGAACTCACTCAGGGTTGCCTTTAAACACCAGTTCTGTTTTTTTTTTTACCTTGTGGTTTTAATATCCAGACATAGACACGAGGTGGAGCATGTCACTTTTTGGTTTCAGTAGCATCTCATCACTGGATTTAGTGGATTATGTGGTTCTCTTACTGTCATTGAATTTTGACCCACAGCTGCAAGTTCACTGCGAGTGAGACAGTTGGGATGAGGATCTGAACCTACTAATCCAAGGCCATGGTACACAACCAGAAAATGGTGGACTGCCAACGCTGGGTAGGGATAGAGGGCCTACCTCAAGTAAATGAGTATAAATTAATCAATCAACGTTATTTATATAGAGCATTCACATGGCCCAAGGACCAAACAAAGCGCTGCACAACAAAAAGTGACACAAAATCACATAAAAGAGCAAAAACATTTAAAAGCAATTAAAAGAACAGACAAAAACTTGTAGTTAAAATTCCAGACTGCACAACTCCTCATTAACGAGACTTTCTCTTTTAAGATGGCTCTTAAAATTGCTGAGCGAGGGGGCCTGCTCAACGCCTACAGGCAGCTTATTCCAGAGCTTCAGCCCCAGTATTAAATATCTTGGGGTCTTGTTCAAAAAAGGAGGAAAAGGCAGATCTGGGCAGGAGCCAGAAAACAAAGCTCATTAACTGTTTAATCTACCTTCCGACCATCATCCCTATTGTCAAGTGCTTTGTGTAGCCACTGACAGAACAAAATCGTGTATGTAAAGCAGCAAAAACGAGTTTCTTCTGCCCGGTGGCCAGGCTCTGCATTAGTGATAGGATAGGAGCTTCTCCATCTGAAAGGGTTCAGCCAATGTTCCTCCGAGGCAAGAGGAAGCCTCTGAGGCATGGCTGGCGCCAGGTGGAAGCTTGGGGTTGATAAAGCATCGGCAAGATTGGGCCAAGCAACGCCTTGCCAACCACAGTTCCTGACCTGCAAGGTAAAAGTCCTGGTGCTGCCCCTGCTCTATGGTGGATTTATCAGGAGGTTTCATGGACACCTCCCAGGAGAGAAGTGTTCCAGGCATGTTCTGCTGACAGTATCTATAAAAATGCTGAAGGCATCAGATCTCAAAGCTGGCCAGTTATAGAGTCCCAACAGAGCAGCTGGAAAGTGTTTCTGTGGAGTGGAAAATGTCTGGGTTTCCCTGGTAAGGCTGCTGCCCCTGTGACCTGGATTACCATGACATACAGGGCACTCACCTTTTGCACACTGTTGTGCTGCTGTGTGGGTCTCTCTCTCTCTCCTTTCAACACTTTCTGTCAGTGTTTGGTTTTGGGAAATACTTAAATGACCTAAAACGAACCGTTTTTAAAAGTCCATGTTTGTGATGTCACAAACGGGGACTTTTGAAACGACTTGTTTTAGGTCATTTAAGTATTCTCAAATGGCGTAAATCCACCCGTCTCTAGGCAATGCTGGATGAGCAACAGCTCAACTCAGAGCCCCTCCCAGATTTACCCCCAAATTCCACTACCTCCGCTCCGCTGCGCTCCGCTCCGACACGAACGCCGGAGCAAAATCGGTCCCGTTCTAGTCAATCAGAGCAATTCCACTACTGCGGCCGTGCTCCGGCAGTGCGGCGCCGTGCGGCGCCCTCTGTTCCGGCGTCCGGCAAAAATAGAATCGATCCTATTTTTGCCGGACGCCGGAGCACCTCCGCAGTAAATGGACAGAAATCACAACGGCCCAACAGGAAAAGGAGCAAGCACATCTTCCGTTTTTCACAATAAATCGCTAAACAAAAGGCGTTTTTTGTTTCATATGCACAGGTTTAACAACTTTTAACAACTATCAATGGCGGCTGAAGTTTAAATGCACAAAAATAAGCCATAAATACAGTTGCCACTATCAAAGTAGTCACACTTTGTTGATCCAAACACTGCTGATCTCTCAACACAATGATGGGCAGATTAAACAGCTCATTTCCGATGCTTCTCCCACACAACGGGTGTTTGGATCTAACTTCCGCGTTTATTGCTCGGACTGTATCGCAAGATCTCGAAAATCCCGCGCATGCTTGTTTGCCCCCCTCAGGTCTCCGCACCGGAGCGGAGCCGTTGTAGAGCGGGTACCAGTAAAAATTGAGTTCGGAAGCGAGCGGCTGCGGAAGGCGGGGGCGGACCGGAGCGGAGCGGAGGTAGTGGAATTTGGGGGTTAAGAGCTACTCAGCTTACAGCAGTCCAGCTTGCTTTCCTTTAAGGCCTGAATCTGCTCATTCCAGAAGGTACTGAAAATACCAAGAGTAAAGCTGCCGAAATCACGTTATGTGAGAGGGATTTGCAAAGAACTAAGCAATATTTCTATAAACCATAGAAATACTGTAAATTAAAAAAGTAATTATATGTCTTATTCAACTCTTCCAATCTTCTGAGTTGAAATCTCACCAGTGCTTACTTCTGATTGGCCCTGATACACTACTGCCCTGTGAGATACCGCTGCTCTAAAAATCCAATCCAAACTTTGTGATGGAGACCCCATCTCAGAGATGACCTATTCCCCAGTATAACCGAAGTTCAGAGCAAATCTTATGAGAAAATGTTTTATTTCCAAACATATTCTTATGTATTTTTATCAAAATTATTTCAGTTTGCAAAGGTAGTCAGCAATTTCTTAAAATGGGGTGAACAATCTGTAACCAGTCATAGCCTGTGATTCAGCAGGAATGTGCTGCGTCGTGTCAGAAGGAAGGAAAACACCGCCGAGCAGCAATCCGGTTTTGTATGAACAAAAGTTGGATTTAAAATAAAAATATTCACAGCAGGACCAACGAGTAAGAAACGCTAAAACACACACAAACAGGAGATTTTCAGGCCAAGGCACCTTCATGTGAGGTGAGGACTGCCACACACAGGAGGTGAAAATAAAACTGCTCACGGCAGCTGCGTGAAACACATCTAGTGTTGTTGGACGTGTGAAATACAAGGTTGTTCTCTTCCAGTGCAACTGTGTACGAAAGAGTGCCCGTTATGTAGACTTCCTTCCCCATTTTAGTCTTAGCAGTTTGTGCAACAATGGAAAAGCAAAGTAAAATACAAAGTCACATGGTTTAAAGAAATCATTGAGTTTTTTAATCTAGGTATCAGAATTACTTAAGGAACCATCTCAGGCCTTAATGTTTATAACTTCTCATGTAAAAACATCACCAGTTGGACGTGAGTGAATCTACTTAAACATGCACAAATGTAATATTTACATTTTGCATTGCTTAAAAACGGTCGATCTACATTCCTGCCCTCACCTATGGTCATGAGCTTTGGGTAGTGACCGAAAGACTGAGATTGTGGATAAAAGTGCCAAAATGATTCTTCTACACAGGGTGGCTGGACTCTCCCTTAGAGATAGGGTGAAAAACTTGGTCATTCAGGAGAGGCTTGGGCTAGACCCACTGCTCCTCCACTTCGAGAGGAGCCAATTGAGGTGGCTTGAGCATCTGGTCAGGATGCCTCCTGGACACCTCCCCGGTGAGGTTTTCCGGGCACATCCAACCAGGAGAAGACCCAATAGAAGAACCAGGACACGCTGGAGGGACTATGTCTCTCCGCTGGCCAGGGAATGCCTTGGTATTCACCTGGAGGAGCTGGGTCAAGTAGCTGGGGAGAGGGAATTCTGGGTGTCCCGGCTTAGGCTGCTGCTCCCGGGACCCGACTCTGGATAAGTAGCTGAAAATGGATGGATGGATGGATTTCTTAAACTTAAAAAAATGTGCAGTTGTTTATTCATATTTTCCTGTCATGAATTTCTACCATGTTCAGTATTTAGTTTTAGGTTATTAAAAGATTATTAAAAGATTTAAGATTAAGCTTTTAGGAGCAAGATGTAAGAATTCCACCGTGAAATAATCACAACGCTTTGCTTGTCATCTCAAAGCTTCTGGCACTGTTCTGTAACTGAAAACAGCATTGAAACTCAGGGAACCGCAATAAGAAAGTCACCTTTTGTTTATAAAAATGGTCTGCAGTAACTAGATTTGACCACAGGGTGTCACTCATACTTCATCCTTACATAATACAATTTTGAAAATTACACTTTTTTTTTGTCAAAAACACAACCCTACCAAAAAAATGGCATCTGTGTAAATTTTCACATTTTATTTTAAACAAAGCTGCAGATACTGAAGGCCAGATGGTAATCCCACAACAGGTGACACCCTATGAAATCATCAGCCTCCGAATTGTGATGCTGTTTGCTCCGTGGGCCCTCTGTAGGTGGTACAGAATCTGTTGAAACAACAAACTTTTGCAAACACCTGCTATGTGTTGTTTTGAGTCATCAGCCAAAACCAAAACATCTGGATAAAAACAATGAGATGTGTGCAGACCCAGATTAGAGAAAATCCTATGCAACCTGTCACCCCCCTCTGGACTGTGCCACAATAAGTGTTCACTATGAAATTGAAGGAATAGGAATGAAATCAGTTTCTCAAGTTGAATAATAGTGATGTGTATGACAGAAATTTGGTTTTAGGAAGTGATTGCACCTCTGGACAGAAGTAAAGGTAATACAGTGGGGCAACAGTGGCTCAGAGGGTAAGAATTCACCTGGTAATTTACCCTCGCCTGGTCACCAATCCACCAACAATCAGCTTACTGAGGTACTGGAGGAGCCTTGAGACATTTTGTTTTTAACCACAAAAATATGTTTTAGCAGTGTTCATTTTGATATAGACTATGTCATATTTTAGTCGACTAAAATATTTGTATATTTCCTCTCATGCAATCATTTTGAACTTGAAACTGTAAAGCAATGTGAAGAACTCACATTTCACATGTTTGATCAATAAAATTCTATATTTATAGTTGTTTTAATAACAACACTGATTGGGAAATACCAAAATGCACATTAACAGTTTAAAATTGTGTCTCTCAATACTGACAAAGCAAAAAAATCTGTACAGTAATATTTGTAAACATGACAGCAAATGACATCATGCCATTAAAACAATAAAGTGTAAATAATTATGGAAGTCCACTATTATTGGTCTACCTTTAATATAGGCCACGTCGAAATGTAATATTGGAAAATATCGGTAACGCTTACATACCATACACACATCAGACAATAAACTCTTCTGCTACTTCTCCTCTCCAAAATTACAGATCTGAGGTCTAGATTCTGAGATCATTTGGTTTATTTGGCACAACGTGTAAAGTAGACATGTGTGGTGGACGTATGCTGTCCTCACAACTCGTAGCTATGTGTAGCTAGCTAGCTAACAAACGACTAAAACAAAAAGATAAATTTCACCCATGGCCTGATTTTCTTAACTGAAGATATTTATAAATGTTTTATCACCATAGATACAATATACAGAAAAAAGAAAATGCATTACTGACTTATACACACATCTAGGGTGTCACACACAGGGAGGCTGAGATTCAGCTGGTGAATATGACACTTATTTATTACTAGCATAGAAAACATTTAAAATGTAAACATGACAGGATGTCGGTAACCTAAAATGTTTTGGTTTTCTTTATTTATGAGAGGTGCCACAGCACATATCGGTATCGGTTTATATCGATATGGAGTCAGACTGTCAGTTCTTCCCAAAATCAATCCGTTTTTTAAAATATGACTTTTAGATCTGATTCCCATTGGAATCAAAACTGGAATTGTTCAGATTCAAACAATACCAGTAGTACTCACCAAGAAAATACTTTTCCTTCCAGCCGTGGGCATTTTCTCTTTTTAAACAGAAACAGTTCATCTTTACTCGGACGACGGTGGCACAGGAGTTAAGTGCTCGTCCCGTAATCGGAAGGTTGCAGGTCCGCGCCCCACTCAGTCTGTCGCTGTCATTGTGTCCTTGGGCAAGACACTTAACCCACCTTGCCTGCTGGTGGTGGTCGGAGGGACCGGTGGCGCCAGTGCTCGGCAGCCTCGCCTCTGTCAGTGCGCCCCAGGGCAGCTGTGGCTACGTCGTAGCTCATCCCCATCAGTGTGTGAATGTGTGTGTGAATGTGTGTGTGAATGGGTGAATGACTGATTGTGTTGTAAAGTGCCTTGGGGGGGTTCCAGGACTCTAGAAGGCGCTATATCAAATACAGGCCATTTACCATTTTACTGGTTTAGCTCGTTGAAACAACGGCCGGCTCTGAACTCTGATTGGTTTCTTTCTTGTCTAGTCCCGCCTGTTCCTTTTGCTAATTGGGTATTTTCACGTTTTCTGATTGGATTTCTAGTACTGTGATTTTAGTCACCTTTGCTGCAAATTATTGTGGTACTATTTTATAAAATAGGCTATGGTCACCGCAGCTCTTGTCCCAGTTTTTTTCTACATAGTTACCTTTGACTTAATTTCCCACCATCCTCACTCATCTGGCCTTTTCTTCACTTTTCTGACTATTTTTCTCCAACTAGCTGCTGACTCACACCTCCTCACTATGCCATCCATCATCCATACAGTTCTGGTTTTCTTGCTGAATCATGTCCACAGAATTTCTTGCACTTTAGTTTCTGTAGCCCTCAAAAGGGTCCTCATGCAAAACTGCTGACCTGCCTTCACTGTTTTCTTCCACTTCTTCTCTCTCTCTCCAGCTCTTTCACTTACGTATCTCAACGCCTCAACTGTCACGTGTAAGCGTCTTCCATCAGAACATCCCAGTAAAACGATTTCAAGCAGAAACTTCTTCTGACTCCAGACTAAGTCCCAGAATTTAGTCCAGAATCAACTCATTGAAACAGAAAATCAGACATGGGTGAAGGACTCTAAAAAAATCCAGACACCTGCTTCGATATTCAGCTTCTACAACTGGATCTGGTCTTTCTTCCAGAACGTGGTTCAGTGGAATACTCCAGTGACGACACGCAAGCTAAGGCTTTAGTTTTTTCTGGGAGGGAAAGCCATAAGCAAGTAATCACTGGACTGGAATGCATTTTTTTCTTCCATCACCTGTTATTTTTTAAGATTGAAGAACCAAATGGCCTCGACATCTGGTACCCGAGCAGAACCCGTTTTGGTCAGTATTTTCTCTTTTATTTATGGTACAGGACTGCATAAATGGGCATGGGGGAGCAGTTCCATAGCATATGCTTTTCACCGCAGGAGAGGAAAAATAGATGTATGCCAAACCTTAAAAACCTAAACCAATATGGGGGCACTCTGAATACCAAATTGCCCATACATTATAGAGTGTCTGAATTTGCTCTAATTTGCTCTAATGTTCAGTAAAAGTTATTTTTGACAGAGAAGCGTGTTCAGACTGACACATGGAGCAATAGGAAGTGTGTATTGAAAGACCAGCAAGACTTTTTTTTACAAACATCACAACGTCTGCGTTAAAATTAATAATTATTCACTAAGTGAACCAGAGCAAAAATAGACTGAGCCAAAACAAAGAGGTGAAAAGGAATGAAAGAGCGATAGAAATAACAAAGTGACATGGAGACAGAGTGACAGAAATGACAGTAATTCATCATCTAATATGGAAACAATTACCTTTTGGTGAAGGAGGGTCTGGCACTGCTCAGTGTGTTGTATCCAGGATTGTTTCGTCCTGCCCGTGTCTCCTTTAACTCCAGTTTGGACTGTGTGCTAAAGACAGCTGGCAATTAGAAGCAAGAGCCGAAGTGAACAGAAAAAGTAGGAGAAACAGAATGGAGATTAATCTTTAGTCCAACCACAGACAAACTCAGAATCCACTTGATTCAGCGTTTCTTGGAAAGAAAAAAACATATACACAAAACATGCAGACTACAGAACAGGGGAGGAAGTTTATTTGGTTAAAATGTCCGTTCTAAATACATTACGTTGACTAGGTAATATTGGATGCAAAATACCTATATGGAAGTGATGGATGTTGAGATTGTACCTGAGCACTGTAAACATGTATTTACACTGAACAAAAATAAAAATGCAACACTTTTGTTTTTGCTCCCATTTTTCATGAGCTGAACTCAAACATCTGAAAACTTGTCTGCATACACAAAACACCCATGACTCAAATATTGTTCTGAAATCTGTCTACGTGTGTGATAGTGAGCACTTTTCCTTACCAAGCTAATCCATCCAACCTCAAAGGTGTGGCAAATCAAGGGGCTGATTAGACAGCATGAATAATGTGCAGGTGTGCCTTAGACTGCCCACAATAAAAGGACACCCTGACATGTGTAAAGTTTTTCTTTATGGGGGGTAGTGGGGCAGAAAACCAGTCAGTATCTGGTGTGGCCACCATTTGCCTCACGCAGGGCAACACATCTCTGTCGCATTGCGTTGATCAGGTTGTTGATTGTGGCCTGTGGAAGGTTGGTCCACTCCTCTTCAATAGCTGTGCAAAGTTGCTGAATATGGCAGGAACTGAAACACGCTGTCGTATACGCCGACCCAGAGCTTCCCAAACACGCTTAATGGGTGACATGTCAGGTGAGCATGCTGGCCGTGCAAGAACTGGGATGTTTTCAGCTTCCAGAAATGGTGTACAGATCCTTCCAATATGGGGCTGTGAATTATCATGCTGCAACATGAGGTGATGGTCGTGGATGAATGGCAACAATGGGCCTCAGGATCTCGTCACAGTATACCTGTGCATTCAAAAGCCATTAATAAAATGCATCTGTGTTCGTTGTTCATAACAGGGTTGCACTCGCAGTGTGCAGAGTCCTGCTTACGCTCCTGCCACCACGTACACTGTAAACAAAAATATTACTTGTTAAAACCTTTTGTGTATTTTCTTCTGGGTTTTACACAGCAAGTACTCCACTGCTTATGTCTAAACTGTTCTTCAACAGTTGCTTTGCTACTATGTTTTATTCATTAGTTTTATCAAAAGTGTAAAGAAATTCATTTTGCTGCAACTAACTGCTAATTCTGTGGATTGGAGCAAAATATGTCCTTTAACAGCTTAGTTATGCATTACTGTACAATAGTCTCTGAGAATAAATTGATGAGTCAATTTGTAATCCCAAACAGACATTAGTTTGCTGAACGGGCCTTGTGTTTTATTTTTCTTCTAATCCTAATTCAGAAGCCTTTCCCCTCGTTGCAGATATGTATTCTTCAAACTGTTGACTTCTCTATGAGCTCCCTCTCCACCCTACATTAACTGCCAGTGTAACCACACGTGCAGCCATGCACAAGTGCACGATTGCTGCCATTGCTTCCTCTCAGGAAATGAATTGTGACTCTGATTGGCCTGGCTCTCCATCTGGCTCGTGATAAGAGAAATCTGATGGGCTGAGAGGTGACAGGCTTCAGTCAGAATACTCTGCAGGAGTCTGGTACTGAAAATGCAGATCCGGTACACACACACACACACACACACACACACACACACACACACACACACACACACACACATCCTGCCATTCCAGATTCTGATAAAGCCCCGAGCTCTGGTAACTTAAAAAAGCACAGCAGCGGTTTTGTTTCATTTATTTCATGAGAGCAACTTGGCTGGTGGACAGAGACAAACAGGCAGGAGAAACAGTATAGTGAGACTTGTGGTCCAAGAGGAACTCAAACATCAGGAAAGGAGGGATAAAATATCCTTCAGCTCAGATTTGTAATGCTACTGTCACAAGAACACGGGGTTTTCATGGAAGTAACACGCAGATCAGGTCTGACCAAGCTTTGATATTGTGACTCAAGAGAAACTGAAGTTTTACAAACCAATGAGAATTTTTAAAAAATGATAGCAAACAGCAACAACTAAAGAAGGTTGCTAAAATGATCAGTAATAATAAAAATGTGTTTACCTATGATGTTTGAAAGTTGTATCAAAAAGAGCCCAACAGATTTTTTTCGAGGAAAGTGCATCACTGTCGCTTTCTTCATCTTCTTCTTTCGACTTGTCTGTTCCATCCTCTACCCTCATGCCAGCTAACTTCCTGTCCTCTATCTTTACTTCTATTCCCTGAAACATCACCTTTCTACTTGTGTCCCTCTCACACACGAGAGCAATCTGATGAGCTAATGGCCTCGAACGACCGTTCGCTCAGCAGGTACCTCGCTGTGTGCTCTGATTTTCACTGAGTTTTCCGCCTCACAAGACGCTGAGGTGAATATCTGACCAGTTAGATAAATTCCCTCCTCACGGGGGTAAAAACTCGCCGTGTGTGCACTATGTGAGCTTCTGGCTTAGCTGAAATATTCTAGTGACCAATCAAAGCGTGTTCTCCGCTCACATGACCCCAAGACGTATTCAGATGGAGCCCCCTGCCCTGTCGGCATGTCTGAAAAATAAACTAAACGGTACCTTGCGGATCGATGGGCGCACTGTTTCCATTACCCTCTCGTAGGTTTTGGATGGCTGGTACTGCTGGAAGGAATCTGGGTCTTCCAGGCGCATCTCTTGGAGTAAATTGGCATAAACTCCATGGCTGACCTATCTTTCCAGCCACCGTACCCAAACTTTCCTAACCTTGAACTACCGGTGGAAGCGACGCTTCATCAACAAAAAAAGGATAGGCCTTTCCTCCGTTTCCAGCTCTGTCTCCGTTTTTTTTCTTTCTGACATGCAGACAGGGGGCTGCCATCTTGGGATCATGTGAGCAGAGAACACGCTTTGATTGGTCACTAGAATATTTCAGCTCAGCCAGCAGCTCAGTAGTGAGCATACGGCGAGTTTTTACCCCCCGTGAAGCGGAAAATATCTACCTGGTCAGATATTTACCTCAGCGTCTCATAAGGTGGAAAACTCAGTGAAAATCTGGTGCACACAGCGAGGTATCTGCTGAGCGAACGGTCATTCGAGGCCGTTTGCTCAGCAGTTTGCTCTTGTGCGGCAGGATTTAGACGCATGGATTCTGTCTTTCTGTGACAAACTTATGCATATCTCCACCTCTCTAGCTTTTCCTCCGCCTCCACCATGCTCTCACTGCAGATCACTATGTCATCTGCAGACGTCTATGAAGACTCCTGTCTAACATTGTCTGTCAGCTTGTCCACCAAAGCAAAAAAGAAAAAGGCAAAAAAGGCTTGGAGCCGATCCTTGATGCAGTTCCACCTTCAACCCCTCTGTCACTCCTGCAGCACACCCCTCTACTGTCTCACACCTCTCTGCTGTCTCACACCCCTCTACTGTCTCACACCTCTCTGCTGTCTCACACCTCTCTGCTGTCTCACACCTCTCTGCTGTCTCACACCTCTCTGCTGTCTCACAGCTCTCAAACCTGTTCTGCTCCACTCTGGCATACTTCTCTGTCACTTCAGACATCCTGATAAGAAATTATCATAAATAGTCAGTTTCCCCAAATACTAAGTGGGTTTCTGCTGAGCTAAATAAAAACTTTTACATCACTGTAAAATGTTATTTACATCAAACTGCTTTGGCTGTTATGTTTGCATCTTCAAGGCACTCGCGGAGTACAGACACTTCCCTCTTTCGCTCCCTTATCTTTTTTTCCCAAGGCTCTTTGTCCTGTCTGCCCACAAAGCGCTTCTCTGCATTTCTTCTGAAAAACTCTATTTTTACTAACCGTGGATTTGATTAATTGGTCATTTAATGCGATTGATAAGATTTTTTCAACAATGAGAACAGAGCAGGGGGCTGCCACATGTCCACAGGGGACGCACCCGGCGGGGTATATGTTGGATTCCTGGAAGGAATGGAAGATCATATGCCTCTCCCAGCTGTCCATTGAGGACATCGAAGACGTGTGGATATCCGGCCTGATGATCACTGGATTTCTCCTGATTGGAGTGGGAGGATATCTGGTTTTCTGGAAATTTGGGAAGACGGGAGCGATTGGAGGGCGACCCGCACCCACGGAAAGCACCGTCCGTGTGAGACTTCTCAGACTGGGACGTTACTCGAGGTGAATCGTAAGCTGGACAATGTTCAAGCTGCGATACCGGGATTAGTGCGCAAAATGGATGTCATCTTGGAGAGAGTCACCGGATGGTATGGACAAGTTTAAAAACCCAAAATTGGCTTCACTGATGGACTGGAATGATCAATTTAAAGACTCAATGCAGAGAGGAAAATTATCTCAGCCTGACCCAAACAAAGTCTTGTTATCTGAATCTGACGCCCTGGTAGCCTTGAGCTGCAAGCAACTAAAACCCCCACGAAGGAATGCAGACAGATGCTGTGAAAACCCGACACCCCCCCCCCCCCCCCCCCCCTCAGATTGGGGGACTTCAGCCTGGTGAGTTCACCAGCTGCAGGAGTCAATGCACTCTTTGCTTCTCCCACGATCTCCCTCCCACCTGTGACTGTACAGTAGATGAGCGCTGTAGATGGCTGCTCTCGCTGGGGGAAACAGGATCCCAGCCCCCCCTGCCTTCCTATTGGAGTCTCATGTCATAACATGTTGTCTGAAGTCTGTTGCATTTCTGTCTGAGGTGTTTTTTACAGAGCAAAGCTGCCCTCCTGGTGGAGGGTAACTCTGAAGTGCCTTTTTTCCCTCCACCTGAACCAATCCTCATGTAACCCTCTTATCTCTATTAAGGTAGCGCGACTCAGGGATGCGAATGACCACAGTTACCAATTGTTGTTACGTGTCTTGCCCATGCATGTCTGATCTCTGAATTGTGTGTACCGAAACTCTAATTTCCCTCTGGGATTAATAAAATATCTTTGTTTGATTGATTGATTGATTGATCACAATTAGTGACAGCAGCAGCTGGCAGTAGCACATCCATGTAGAAAATCTTAATATTTCTGCTGGTTTAATCATGTAAGGTGAGCTTTCCAGTTGTGAAAAGGCTTCAGAGGTTATGATTCACATGAATGGCTATCCACCTTTTCACATTAGCTATTTTTCCAACAGAAGGTTTCAGTTGATTATTGTGTCCTAAAGGTGCCTTTGTGTTTCTACACAGGATCCCAGGGTTTGTTTCAATAATCCTGCAAACAGATGTTTGCCTCAGCTGGATAGAGACTGGCTGATGATCCTGAAGGAGTCAACGTTTTAAAATGACATTTCAAACTGTCTTCATCCATTTAGCTGAAAGCAACTATGAGGGCAGCTCTCTGCAGAGCTCTGACCCTCTGTAGATTAAAAGAAAACATAAACTTCAAGAAGATGAAATGTTGAGCTGATTTTAGTTTTTAATTTTCAAGTTAAACTATTTTGTCCTAAAATAAGCAAAGTCAAATGAAAATAATCCCGATATTGACCATGTTTTCATTGATTGGTCCACCTGCTGCATCTGTCAAGGAGTTTTTCTTCATGCCCAGCAGATAGTTGACATAAGACCTTACACAACAGGTCAAATTAAAAAGCTGTTGCCCTGCCAATCTTGTACAAGTCCAAGAAAAATGTCTTGATTTGGAACAAATCGAATCTTGTTATCATACTGGGACATCTCTACTTTATGTTTCAAGGTCTTAAATGTGCAGATTAAATATTGAAGATATAAATTCAAACCATCAAACTGTGTTCTACTGGATAAATGTAGAGACTTGGCTTCATAGTCTAGTCGACAACTAAAAATAAGAATTTACTCCTTGAATTATGCTGGCTTTCTTCTGGTTTAGTGTCCATCTTTGCCTTGGGCCTCTATTGCTATTTGCAGAACTCAGCAAAGCAGTTCTGAGAAGTGTTTCTCTTTCTAAAACTACAGACTGCTGACTCTCTCAGGTCAGAGGTGTAGCGTTACACTCTGGCTGTCAGACAAAGTGCTCAGACTCACACAATAACTACGTGACGCAGCGTGTGGATGGATGGAGGGCCGGACAGACGGTGGAGGGGAGCTGTTGGAGTCTAAAACATGCAGGAGAGGGAAGACTGTGAAAACCAGAGGGGGAGGGGGTCAAAGGAGTCAGGAAATGAGATGAAGAGTCTGACAGGTGGAGATGGGAATGGGGAAATAATGGGAAAATGTGGTACAGTCAAAACAAAATGCCCTGGTTTTTGCAGAGTTGTTTCACTGCATTACCTTTTTGTTTCAGCACACATGGAGGCCATTACTTGCAATATTTCAGGCTTTATGAAAAGACATCCAGACACAGACTTAAGAGTTATGTTTTGTTGCCCGAACATGACTCCTGGGTACAAGATGTTGTGGTTGAACATGGCAGCAACTGAACCTTCCATGTTGAGCTCGGTTCCTGGTTTCCCCCTCTGTCACCATCCTGCCATGCCTCTCTTGCTTATTATTACTCTCTGGAATCTGATTGTCAGTCATGAGCCAGTAATTTTATAAGGTGAGCTGGCACGGGTCTCGTGGAAACTTAAAGATTGACGTTGACTTGAACCAGCATGCGAAACAACCATGGCGAAGTGTCCCAAAGAAGTAGGGTACTGCTGGACGGAGACGCGGGAAAGGCAGGCTGGGGAGCTGAAAGGCCCTCACTGATCATTTAAGGTGGAAGAAAAAGTCAACGTTCCGAAAATAAACCACAGAAATTATTGCAACCCCTGGGAAACGTGTTAAAAGCTAATAAAACTAACGTCTGCTATAACACATGAAGCTGCTATGGGGATCTATTTCACAGATTTTTTATTTTTTTTATTTATTTTAGGAGGACGGTTTTTGAACAAAACAGGACAGCTTACAAAGAGAATGGCAGCATCGTGTGTTACAGTCAGTATGTCTCGGTCCTACGAGGTTGCATTGGATGAATGAATGAATGAATGAATGAATGCATTTATTGTGATACTGTAGAAGAAAGGCTTGGAATTGAATGAATGAATGAATGAATGAATGAATGAATGAATGAATGAATGAATATCTTTATTGTCATTGCACAAGTACAACAAAAATCGAAAGTACTCTCTTAGGTAGGTAGGTATACACAACGAACTCAACAACGCTTGAGTCAGTCATTTTCCATTAGAGTCAACTGTGTCTGTTAGCAAGATGCTTTATACTAGATGCGTTTGAATGAAGCTGTCATGTTCTGTGTCCCTGTCGTCCTCAGCCCCTTCCAGGTGTCCCCATGTTCCCCTTTAGTCACTTTACTTCACATTTAGTTTTCCCTTATTAAGTGGCTTAGTATTAGATCTTTCTTTTAGTTCTTGTTTCAGGGTTATGAGTTTTTCTATCTTTAGTGTTGTATGTTTGTAGTATTTAGATTAGTTTCCCCCTTAGTATTTTATGTTCCTTCCCCACTTAGTTAATTAGTCTCTCCTGCCTCCTCAGATCTCACTCCCCGCACACCTGCTACCTGTTTTCCTCGTTAAGCCCCGTCTTGTCTCGGTGTTTGTCGGTTCATTGTCGGAGTGTCGTGTCCTTGCCTGCGTTACTTGCTCCTCCTGTGCTCTCGTATTTGACTCAGTAAGTTTTGATCTTTAGTTTACCTCCTGTAGTCTTCCTGAGTCATTTTGGATTTTGCCTTTTTGTCTGACCTGCTCAGCTCCTCCTAAATATAAGATTTCTATTTTTGGCAACCACTCCTCGCTGTGTTGTCCTGGGTTCCTGCATGTGGGTCCAAACCTCCTATACCGAACGTGACAGAAACTATCAGAAGGCATTCATTGCCAGTGCTGAGGAGTAACAGAATACTAATTGTATTCTGTTAGAGTTACTATTTTTAAATATGGTATTTAGAATACAGTTTTGTAATACCACTGGAATTCTTGTGTATTTTCCTAACCTGGCAAGCCATCCTGTTTATGTGAATATTTAGTCTGGCCAACGTCCATTGACAGTTCTCAGTAGTGGGTCGGTATCTATGGTGTTCTTTCAAACTGTCTTTGCATGCTATTGGATAACGAACAATGTGACATATTCACCGCTACAGATGTCAGTCAATGAGGCAGTCCACCATACTCTAAAGATGATGCAAATGCATCCTTTTTCCAAATAACTTTGGTACCTCTATCTGCTCTTGACAAAGTAAAGTCCAAGTCAAATTCGTCCAAAGTTGATGCCAAAGCCATTTTGAGTCACTGCCATGATTGTTTTTGCAATAACTTCCCACCCGCCAGGAGAGTGCTGTGATTGGCTCGACAAAGAGAGCGCTGTGATTAGACTGGCACCAGACGTTCGGGGCTGCTTTGGTTCCAATATTACAGACAGTAATGCTGTGCTATTTTCAAGCACTTTTTCACCTTATTACAGAAAAGAGAAATTTAATTAATCGACACTTTGATAAATAAAGTAACAAAAAGAATTAAACTGTTTTGTTTATTTTATCCAGGCAGTTCGTAGTGTTTAGCATTAATATTCCCTCTGTTTTCCTGCGGCAGTAGCTATCCACACACTAAAATGTTGTTTTTAAGGGGAAGCATTCCAAGTATTTAGAAAACAGTACTGCGCAAAGTAACTGAATATGTAACAAAATACATTTTAAAGCAGGTATTCAGTATTCTTTAACTAAATACATTACAAAGTATTCCCCCCAACACTGATCACTGATCACGCACCTATACATAATTGACCTTGGAGTCAACTCTATTCACGACGGCCGTTGTAACATTGCGGGTTAAGTTCGTAGATTATGCAGCACACATAGAGCTACCAGATCCCAGCTTGCCAAATGTGGGACAGAGATGCTCAATGTGGGACAACGTGAAGTTCCAATGTAATGAGAAAATAAGAAACAAACAAAACATGTCTTCTGCCTTTTAGCCCTAACATCACTGTTACACATACATACACTGATTATTCTTCCTATCATCATATATTTCTTGTCTATATTTTATTTGAATTCAACATGAAGAAGCAAACAGCAAAAGCTTTGCTATTCCACAGTTCCTCTCACGTTACCACAACTTAACTCTGTAGTGGCTCTGATCATTTAATAATATAGACAGGCCCACAAGAATAACAACATGCAGGTTTAAGCAGCTTTTCAGAGTTTTCTTTGAATGTTTTCCACAACAGAATGACAGCAAAAGTACCAGTAATACTTTTTAGATCTATTTATGTTTGTTTTTAATTAATTTTCCACTAAAATCAGCAACTTGTTGAAAAAATACCCACACATTTTGTTTTCTTAATTCAGAAACAAAATGTTTTTTTTTCAACATGACAACACATATCTTCTAATTTTAGGTGAGAGAATAAACATCAGATTCTAATCTCTAAAAAAATCAGATCTAATCTAATAAAAGTTTCTTAGAGTTACTTTTTTCCTCAAATTTCTGAGATTAAGTGATCAATGCTACATTTATTCTCATTATTCTTCACTGTGCTTTAAGGGGTTCAGCGTGTATGCAGGTATCTGAAACCACAGCACCGTGTCTGTGTTATGCTTGGTTTATGCTTGACGCATTTACTTTCCGCTTGGTGATGCGGCTCGCGGATGGAACGCGCTTCACAACTTGCAGCGTTCATGGTTCATGCGGCTTGTCTCTGTGGTGAGCCAATATTCTCCCAAACTGTAGGGGGCAGCATGGAGCTCTACGGCATGCATCCAACACTACACCATAGTAGAAGTAAAAATGACTGTTTACAACATGGCATTCCAGCATTTTTAACAGCGTTCTCGTCTTTTCCGACAGTGCGAGCTATTTCTCTCCAAGAATTATTAACAACATGTTGATCACGGTGATCTCTGAGAGCTGAATCATACAAATGTCTGTATTTACCATCCTCTGCCAAACTAGTTCTTGCCAGTCCGCCATGTTTTTCCGCGTTCGACCGTGCGCGTGGTTAGAAAATTTCCTAGGTGCACAGTGCGGAAAGTTTGGGCCGTGCGGAGGCGCGGTGGAGGGGCGTGGTTGTTAAAATGGCGCAATTTTGCCGCGCAGAGCCATGCGGACCTCGCGGACGCGTCTAGCATAAACCAAGCTTTAGAGCCTCCATTGTGTTTATCGTGGACCTGTTTAATTACTGGAAAACCTGCTTTTGGCCTCTTCATATCAGACCCCGCACCGAGACATGAAAGAATGACTCAGAAACAACAAAGACTCTGTCGAGGATCTCTGAACACGGTTAATTCACGAGTTTACAGCATTTTCTCCTCTGTGCTCGCTCACGCTTGTTTTGGTGGTTCAGGCGAGCTCCACACACGCTCCGGTTCTGTGTTTAAGTTCCACCTCCATTTGATTGACAGCAACAGGTAGATTTCTCCACAGTTTCTTCTATAAGATTGAAACTCGAAATGGGAAACCGTCAATATTGTGAGGCATGAGTCTGAATTTGCAGGACACGTGAAAAGTAATGAAAATGCGGGACTGTCCCACATAAAGCGGGACATCTGGTCACCCTATGCACACAATGAAGAACCGTTAGCCACACTGGTATGGAATTCCACAATGCTGGTGTTTTATTACCGCAGTTCGTCATCCTTACAAGCCCAATTGGACGGCTGCTATCTCAACAAAACTAGGTAACATAATTCACAATGTCCCGGGTGTTGATGTGAAAATAAAATGATACGGTCTACAGTAAAAGTTGTATTATTACACACTCAGTCCACATGAGGGAAGAGCTGAAGAGAGAGAGAAAAAAACCCGGTGTTGCTGAATTATGACATCATCCCTCTGCGACCAACAAAGTCTTAAAGTGACACAGCCCAATTATGTCTGTTTCACCGTCACCGACCCTAGCAAACACAAAAATTGTGACTTTTGTTGCAAATATTTAAGTAAAAGTAGCTGCATTTCATTCCCAGTACAGACTAAATGTAGTAGCAGACAATTTATGTACAACATTATTATTTTCAAGGTTTGGCCAAAAACGGCTGCAGCACCAACTTCTGTCAACGTTTGAAATTCATGCATGAAATTCAAAGAATAATGAGTCTTTAATTATTTGTTATTAATTTCACTATTTTGTTTTTCTTTTACTATTCTGCAAATATTTGCACTATTTCCTAAGTGCTAAAATAATGGCATGAACCTAGCAATAACATTCATCGCCATTGACAAATGAACTGGAGCTCTCAAAGACACATTGCTATTCTTTTAACAATTGAAAGGGTAGCTATAACACATTTCTTTTGCAGTGCTTCACCTGCATGTCAGAACATACCCTCACACATGCTCGGCCCCACTGGCCCATGTCGAGACAAATTGGAGCAGAGCATGGTCTGAGTCAGAGAAGTCAGGGGGCAACTTAGCTACCAGGTCTGCTCTACGTTCAACCTAAATGCTTCTGATGGGCCTCGTTTTAAAAACGACACGGTGCTGAAGCCATGAAAATCAAGAGCCGCGGGTACAATGTGTTGTTTTAAATATGTGTGTGTGTGTGTGTGTGTGTGTGTTTGGGGGGGGGGGGGGGGGGGGCAGTAAAAAACTGATGGATGTAAGGTGTCGCAGTTCATCTAGCTCTGGTACAAAGCTTGGGGAGACAAATGAGGGTGTGAGAGGGGTTTGACACGCTACCTCTTTCTTTCTAAAGTTTTCTTTGACTTCCTCTTTTTGGAGTATTTGACAAGAAAACATGCTTTTTTGGGGGTAAAAACATTTGGAGCTTTTCTTTTTCTAATTTAACTATTATTATGTCATTCATCAAACACTGATTTAAGTAAATCCTACTTTTCTACAGTTTTTTTACTCATGTTTGTCTGCAGAAATTCAACTTTATATAAAATGTTTTAAAGATTTCTTGACGTTTTGTCTTGAACCATTCCTCCAGCAACTCCAGTTTAGTACAACACGGCTGCGATGAGAGGTGTGATTGATCAGCTTTTCCAGCAGGAAATGAGAGGGCATCTCTCAGAGGTCCATTTAAAAATCAGGTTCTATGGTTTCTGAGTTGTTCCAGGACAGCCTGTCTTGTGACGGGTTGACCCGATTGGCTTACCAAGTCATCGTGATTCACAGTTCCCGACCAGGTTGGCCGTCTCCGAGGTGCTTCGTCTGGAACATTTGTGTTTTCTGTCATTTTCACTTAATGTATTAATATCTTCTGATCCCTACATGTTTGTACTTTTGTTTTTATGACCACTGAAAGTCTAATAGAAGTGAACATTTCAGATATCACTAACATAGTAGCTGCTGTTGTAATCACACAGGTAAATGGTACCGTGCTTCTAGGACAGGTTCTGTGCAAAGCATTCCTACCAAAGGTTTATTTTTTCCCTCTGTCTGCTTTAGCCCTCCTGCCATTGCTATAATAATGATGACATGAAGTAGAACCCAGATCTGTTCCACATCACAGTTCAAACCACATCCAAACATGCATTTGATTTGCAAAAATCTAATTTCATGCTTTTATTTGCTGTTCGGAGCTTTCTTGGGTTGCTCTTGATATTCCAAGAAGCGGATGTGGGCCAACAGTCTGACACGGATAATTGCTCTCATTGGCCTAACAACATTTACATTTTGGTGTTAACTGAACCATTTTCCCTTGATCATAAAAGTGTCTGATCAGTGGAGTAGGTAAATACCTGCATTTTTCTTTCCTAAACTTGTGGTTTTGTTCCCCCTTGTAGCAACGGTGCCACAGGGGTTAAGTGCTCGCCCTGTAATCGGAAGGTTGCAGGTTCGAGCCCCGCTCAGCCTGTCACTGTCCTTGTGTCCTTGGGCAAGACACTTAACCCACCTTGCCTGCTGATGGTGGTAGGAGGGACCGGTGGCGCCTGTGTACGGCGGACTTGCCTCTGTCAGTGTGCCCCAAGGCAGCTGTGGCTACAATGTAGCTCATCACCTGGGTGTGAATGGGTGAATGACTGACTTGTGTTGTAAAGTGCCTTGGGGGGTTCCAGGACTCTAGTAGGTGCTATATCAAATACAGACCATTTAATTTCTGACTTCAAGAAAAAGACTCCTATCTATGGCATTAGCATGTGTATTCCCCTCTTATCATGCAATTTAACTCTTTTTTTATTAGAAACAATTTATTTATTTATTTATTTATTTGTCAAAATTTCCATCCACCTAAAACATGAAACTAAGATAGTAGATAGACTCATCACACTCAAGCCAGATATTCAGTCTTTATTTGTTATAATTGTGATGATTATGACTTACAGCTTATGAACACACCACGTTCAAAATATCAGACAAGTAGAGTTTAGTGAAAAGGTTCAATATTCTAGACTCAAAGTGTCTCACCCTGATCAGCTAATGAACCCAGAACACCCACAAAGCATTCCTGGGCCTTTAAAGAGGTCCTTCGGACATGTATTTATTACACTTGCAGTGGTCTCTAGTAGAAAGGCCAGAGGAGAAAGTAGCTACAGACGGCGGGATTTGGAAACCTATTTCCAGATATTTGGACAGCCCACCGCAAATTGGCTAAAAACTCTACCACTGACGCTGCTCGCTCTGCAACGGTGATGTTTTATCTCTACAAACAACACACACCTGGAGGATTTCTACCATGTGCTGGAGTTGCTAATGCTAACAGTTAGCTTCTACTTGCCAAGACGTTCTCTGCTGTTTCCAGGATACTAAACCAACAACAGCCTTCCCCGTCACGAGACAAGATGGGTGAGTCCATGAATGTTAGGTGACAGTGTGATGTAGATCTGTCAGGCTTTTCTAATCCTAGAGTTTCACCGTCTATTTTTTTATCAGAACTAATGCAGGAGTTAGGTGTAGGAGACTGTCTTCATGTTCAGCCTGGTGACCGCTCATTTTCAAAATAATACGTCTTTAAATGGTCTGACTTATACAGACTTTTGCCCCATATTCTCCTTTTTTAGTTTCACCTGTATTTGCATGGTAAAAACAACAGACCCAATATCATACCAAAGATGGGTCAAACTCAGGGTTTCATTTCACTACCTGGCTGTGCTGCAAGAATGCTAATGCTAATCTGCTAAGTGTAATGCGTAGTCACAGTTTGTGATTATTTTGGACTCTTTCTGGTTTTTTGTCCCCAATTTTAAAGTATAGCCAGCCTCATCGTCAGTCCCAAAGGAGTATTAATGCATTATCCTCTCAGGGTGGATTGCCAGCTCCAAGGTGGGTTTGATCCTGATGGGGGAACTAAAATATCTCTGGGTCTTGGTCACAAGTGAGAGTAGAATAAAACCAGAGATTAAGGCAGCTAATGGATGCTATACCAGTCCACACTGTCAGTTTACCAATCTCTCTACGTCCCCACCCTCAGCTGTGGTCGCCAGCTGTGTTAAAAAGGGAAATTACAGTCAGCATCTGAAGTGAGCATCCACTGCAGACAGGATGGATGCTCCCTCAGTTGTAGGATTAGGATTTTGGCATTTCAGGAGGTTCTCAGAGTCACTAAGAAAGCTAATTTAATTGGTTTGAGAATTTCATAAGGAGGTCTGTTTTCATGGATGTGTTTTGGATATGTCCCACAGAGAGGAGACCTCAGAGGAGACTGAGGCAACACTGGACAGATTTTATCTTACAGTTGGTATTGAAATGCGTGAGTGTTCCTCCAGATGAGTAGGGGGAGGTAGCTGGGGAGAGGGCGGTCTAAAGACCTGTTGCTCCAGTGACCTGGTTCTGGAAGATGAATTCTATGATGGATGACTCTTCCCCTATAAAATGTGACAACCATTCAAGGATCTTACCTGTCATCAGTTGTCATTTTATCCCAGTATTCCCTCTAGACAACACTTGGGAGGTTTTCCATGACCCAACCGAATTTTCCGTGTGTGAGAACATTTTTCGCATACATCTGCACCGTGAACTTTTCTCTTCCTCCTTACATAGACTTTCTCACATGGAATCCAATATACTATAGTCCATTGTGTTGAAGTCAAAGCCTTTTGGTGGCCACTCATCATTTATAATTTCAGGAACCACATCCATAAGCTAATATGAGATGTTGCATCATCTGTCTGGAATTTGAAGTTATTGTCATGATGGAAACGTCAACAATCAGTGAGAAGCTGACAAAAATAGATCCCAATTAACCAGAGCGGACCACACTGGAGCTAAATGTTTGGAGACTCAATATATTTGATCCCATGCAAAATTATCAGGAGGTAATTAGACACTTCTGTTTCTACTGAAAATGTCTGGTTGTAGGGGCAGGTAACCCAACCATTCACTCTCTCCTACATCCCAAAAATAATGAAGACTTCCCAAACTTTGGTGAACCCCTCTGGCCTTCGAATCCTCCCGGAGGAGCTGGAGAGAGTCCCTATGGGAGAAGATTAACTACCTTTCAAGACCTTGTGGAGGAGGATGGATGGATGGATGGATGGTTGGGTAGATATGTGGATGGATGGATGGATGGATGAATGGTTGGGTGGATAGGTGGATGGATGGATGGATGGATGGATGGATGGATGAATGGATGGATGGATGGATGGATGAATGGATGGATGGATGGTTGGGTGGATAGGTGGATGGATGGATGGATGGATGGATGGATGGATGGATGGATGGATAGATAGATAACCAGTGGCAGAAAAACAGTTCAAGTTGGAAGCAACAAAGTATGGAAAAAGGCAGATTTTTGTTTTATTTGTTCGTTTCAAGTCATGACTGAAAATAACTCTTCAGTTAACGTTATTTCAGGGCTGCCCATTTTTGAACATTTCAAAGAGTGAGACGGGGTCATGGGGTTGGAAGCAGAAAACTCACCAACTATTTAGGTGGAGCTCACTGCTCCGCCCATCTCAGCACCAGAGTGGAAAAAAGCCCATGGGCTTGGATTACACAGATGGGATTCTGTGTGTGAAATAAGGCCAGGTAAATTATTACTTAAGTGTTGTTTGTGTGCATGTTGTTCAGTAGCTAATGCTATAATTAATATCATCTGTTTATTTTATTTTTTTCATAAGCCCTACACGCTGTGCGTGATGCGCGTTTGGGGAGCGCAGGTGCTGGTTTAGCGTGAGACATTGGAGGTGTGGTGTGAGCGTGTGAAGAGGGTCAAATGCGTGTGTCTTATGCTCAGTGCGTGAGAGCTGGCAGCCCTGGTTATTTAATTATGATTAGGCAGATTTTGTAGCCTCTTTCTGTACTGTTACTTCAAACCAAGTCTGTAACAATTGCAAGGCCAAAGGAATTAACTTTGCTACATCAGCAGTTCCTTTGGATGAGCAGATTGGCTAAAAACAACCTTTAGATTGGAACAATTATGTACTCCACCAGAATAACCTGAGTGTCGGTTTTTAGTCCCCATGATGGATGGGCAACAGATGAGGAATAACGAATATTTGCAGCCAGTTGGCTTGTCCCAACACTTAATCACGCCACGTAACCTGGAAGAAAACAGCCATTTGTGTCAAGCTTGTGACTCTGCCTATTTAACCGTAGAAAGGAGGAAGTACTGGACTAAAACTTCCCTGTGAATTTTATTTGCCCTCACACAAATCTTAATGCATGTCACAGAAAATGAGTTGCTGCCGTTGTATGCTAGGAAATCTGTCTGAGATTCTGCTTCAGCAGCTAGAATGAAAAATCTGTCTGGCTTCACTTCCTCACATGCCACAGTGATACATGCTCACTGTTAATTACAAGAAAAAAACACACACACACACACACACACACACACACACACATGCGTAATTAGGATTTGGGATTTTCCAGCATCCACACTAGCACCGGCTCTAACATCTCATCCTGATGGTTACAAGCTCATGGTTTAACGTAAACCAGACTATGAAAACTCCGGCTGTCCCCCACTTCTGACACACTACGGAATACTGAAGGAAATCAAATCCACAGCATTAGCCTGCTAAACACTGCAAATTAATCAGCATTTAATAAAAGGAAAAGAAATTGCTCTCCACTCCAAATATTATGAGTTTGACGCTAGCCTTTCGATTTTTTTCCTGCAAAAATCTTAAAGAAACACTGACGGAGAAAGAAGAAGGAAAGGATTGGAGCAAAGGAAATGGAGACTGGGAAGGTATTGTATGTAACAAAAAAAGAAAGAAAGAAAGAAAACCCGGGGTTAAAAAAGTGATAGCTTATGAAAATACTCTGGACACTTATATTTTTTGGGATAGATCAGGTTAGAAAGCAGGATGTTGTGTTAGAAGACATTTGAATTGCTGTTTTTTTCTTCAGCTCCTGTGTATAAAAATGTGAATAAATCCAACGTGGAATTAACCCTGAATCCGAATATTTTGGCTTTTATAAAATGTGTGGATCAAAAGTTGTGCTGTTGTTATTTTTTATGATGTCAGCAAAAAAAAAAAAAAAAGTGAAGTGTTGATGTAACAGGTCTGCTTGGCAAATACTTTATCTTTGGAAAGCATGATTAGTCACATCCACTACGAGGTATGACTCATGACCTCCAGCTTGGTCATGGTACATGTGCTAGAGTGACCAACACCTCCAAGCTTGTTGGCTGGTGACTTATTTATTTGACCCTTATTTAACCCGGTGAGTCGATTGAGAACCCATTCTCATGTACATATCTTATATGTAGAGGGGTTAATATTGTTGCTTTTAAGCTTAATATATTACCTTTACTTATGACCAATAAGCTGTGATACTCTATATAAATATAGAATATTGACTCTGCTTGGTCTTTGGATGTTTAGTCAGAAGATTCTAGGATTCTTTTCTTTTTCAGGGATCAAACACACTTCGTCTCAATTCAGACAGAGTCAAGTTCATGAAATATAAGAAATTTATTTTCTAAACAAATTAAAAAAAAGACAAGTGTAACGTCCAGCAATGGCCAGTTTTTAGGTACAGTTTGACCATTCAACATCTGGTCAAAAAGGAGACACAAGACTGAATGTGTTACCTTTAAATCAGCCTGCCTTCATCCCATCAGCTGGAGCTCAGAGTCTCTGCAGCTCTGAACACAGATCGACATGTCAACAATAATATTCTCTCCTCAAGGTCCAATATTTCAGGTCTTCATGCCTCCATATAAGGAAAACTCACAGCCCGTATTAGTTGCTACGTCAAAGAATGATTTCCTAAATCAGATATGAACTTCTACAACTTATAAGCTAGATAATCATTAAATAAATGTTTGTTTATTGCTAATTATAATAATTATAATATAATGAAATGTTGCATTTATCGGTGCTCAATGACTGAAGTGTGAAATGAATGTTATGTTATGATTACAGTGATTGAAATATGTTTCAGCATGTTTATATGACAAGGTCATCACCATTTGCACTCACACAAGAACAAAGTAAGGTTAAGTTAAACTCTGACACATAAATAGTCCTTTACCCCTGTCAGAGCCTCCGGATCAAAGAAGGCATGTTTCTGAGTTGTCTTGGAATTATTTCTCAAACTTGTCAACCTCTGGTTGGCTACACAAATCATAACATGAAAACATCAAAACTGGATCACTCTCGGGTGATCTCTCAGTTCTAGAGAAAGCTTCAGACCGGCCATCAGAAGCAAAACCCACTTTAACTATCAAAGATTTTGACACGCCGTCAAAATATTTTTGCACCTGCGAAGCTAATACAGCAAACAGTTACTGCAGAACAAGCTGATATTGTTTAGACTCCTTGAGAGTCCCAGATGCGCGGTTCATCCGTCTGTTGTGACCTGGAGACAACTCTTAAGACCGGTCTAGTAGTTTCTTCTACGGACCTCGGTGCCTGGACGTCCGAGGACTTCGACATTCCAGATCTATCACGAGGGGGTATGTAGACATGACAGATAGCGTCTGATGTGTTTTGACAACAACCACCTTCATAGCTTAACCCAAACCAAATTATTTTACATCCAGAACTCAGCTCTCCTAGAAGTTCTGATAACATTGCATTCACACATAGGTTCATACATCACATCTGGTTCCATCTGTCACAGTAAATGTTAGTTAACTTGTCATGCTTTAATTGTTGGTAAAATAAATTCTTACTTTTACAAACCTGACCCTTTTCTGAATCAAAACGAAGTGTGTACAATCCCTTAATAAACAAAGAATCCTAGAATCTTCTGATCAAACACACAAAGACCGAGCAGCGTTGGTATTCTATATTTATATAGAGTATCACAGCTTAATGGTCATAAGTAGAGGTAATATATATTGAGCTCTTAAAGCACTCAATTTGCCAAACCCTACACAAGTTAACCAAGGCTACTGTGATGGATGAATCTAAGAGGATGGGATGTGATGTATGGTGACTATGTGTGAATGTGAGGTTATCAGAACCTTGTGTCTAGAAGAACTGAGTTCTGGGTGAAAATAATTTGGTTTGCATTAAACTATGAAGTTGTTCTTGTCAAAACGGCATCAGATGCAATCTTGCTGTGTTCTACGCACCCCTGAGGAGACTCCCTTTCGGATCTGAGATGTCGGGGGGGTCGGGTGACCCCAAGGTACCGAAGTTGTAGAAAAGACCACAGTATGACCAGGTTGGTCCAGTGTCGTCTCTGGGATCACAACAGGTGGATGAAATCGTTTGAAACTAGAACAGCTGTTTCTGAAAAGCTGAAGGACTCATTTTGCTGTGTCAGCTGTAGGCAGCTTTTAGCTTGTCGAAAGCTTTGGGTTAAAGAGGGTTCGCTCCAGATGGCCTGTCCGTAGCTTTCTCTAGAACTGACTCACGGTCTAGTGAGCTCTGTTTTAACATTCTCATGTTATGAATTCTTGGCCAACCGGGACGTGCCATGTTAAGGGGTGTTCACAAGCAAACCTCAGAACATCACGCCTCTTTCAGATACAGGATGTTCTGATTTGTGGCTAAGAAAACATCTTTGTATCATGACGTTTAACTTCACTTTATTTTATCTCTAATGGACCTTGTGTCTGAGTGTAGATAATGATTCACCTGTTAAATCTGCAATTACTGATCATACCATAATAATATTCATTTCAAACTTCAGTAATTCTAGCACAGATTAATCAACCTTATTAATTTAAGCACAGATTAATCAAAACATTATTGATCATTTCATACAAACATTTGCTCATTCCATTTCACGATTGATTAACTCATATGAGCTGAAAATGATCACTTTAGTGATTTCAGAAAAAATGTGGAATGCTGCTGTTGCTATGGAAACCCTTTCTCTCTATCCCAGCCTGGGCGGGACTGTGACCAGTGAAGGCCGTGGAACCGTATCTAGGAGTCAATGTGCCCTCTAACCCATTATCTCCCTCCCCTGTCCAAATGGAGGTGATGAGCGCTGCTCTTGTGGCTGCACGCACTGAAGTGAGGGGAGTCCCAACCCTACCTCCCCACCTTGTGGACACTTATGTTGTGTATCGTCTGAAGTCTGTGTGCATATCTGTCTGAGGTGGGTTTTTTTTGCATAGCAAAGCTATCCTCTCTGTGGAGGGTAACTCTGAAGTGCCTTTTTCCCTCCCCCTGACTCTATCCTCATATAAACCCTCTTGATCTATAACGGTAGCGCGACTCGTGTTGTGAATGACCACAGTCACATTTCTTGTCATGTGTCTATATATGTATGTCTGATCTCAGAATTGTGTGTACTGAAACAATTGGATTTCCCTCTGGGATTAATAAAGTATTTTTGAATTTGAATGGAATTGAATTATTCAGAGGCATGGGGATTCCTGCGGTGTTATCAGAATAAGGCTTTGTTTGGGAACATAGGCTGATATTGTGTTCCTCCTGAAATGTCAACAAGGTTTGCAGAACCTTGTTGCTTGTTGGAAGTTAGAATGTAAAATCCACCTTAGAGAATGGAATTCATGTCTGCCATACCGGTGGCATGTAGGTCAGTTTATAGGTGAAAACTGACCATCGCTGGATGTAACAATGACAACTTGACTCAGAGGTCAAAAAGCTACCGAGGCCCTTGACAGTGGAAAATAAATGTCACAATGTCAAATAAATTAGCTAGCTTCTATCAAAAATGAGCTGCATTGTACATTTTATGGCTGCACAATCCTTAACTTGTTAACTGCCATTGACGACAAAAGTCAACATTTTAAATCCAACTGTTCACTCCCAATGACGACTTACCGTAAATCCTCTAATACAGGCCTGGGCCTGTATTTGACTCAAGCTCCAGGCCTTTATTGGAAGGAGGGTCTGTATTTGAAGCAGACCTCTATTTCTATTTGAGCAAAATGAATTAATGGTTCGCTGGAGTTTTTGGCAATTAAAATTGCGCACACATTTTCAAAGTTAAACACATTTCTTTTAACAACGGTAGTTTCTGCTTCAGCCCTCTCTCCCCTCCCCCTGCGCAGTGGCCGCAAACTCACTGATGCGCCTGCAGCCTCTAAGTGTTCCTGCTGCTCTAAACATTAAAATAATTATTTCATTTTCTGTTCCTCACTTCTGATTACCTTCAATGGTGTCTGTTTGTTGCAGCCACCAGGTACAAAAACTAACTTGTTTTTATTTGACTATTTTTCTGTCCTGCATGTTTATCTTCCTGCATCTCCTCTCAATCCTAAAGCAAAACTGGTACCTGGGTTCATATATATTCACCTTATGAGTTACCTTTGAACTGCAGTTCTAAAAGATCTACCGACCGCAAAAACAGCAGAGTGCTCCCTGCTTGGTGGCCGCCTCAGTGATCGGTGCGTCACCGGATGACAAGTTGATGTGCCCCGCTCCACAGCGAAACGCATCAGGCACAAATAAAAGACAGAAAACATCAAAGGAAATGAACCGACAGGAACGATCGCGTGTTAAATAATTTTTTGAGGTGGCGACACCTGATTGTTACTGCGGCCGTGCTCAGGAGGCAGATCTACCGACCGCAAAAACAGCGGAGTGCTCCCTGCTTGGCGGCCGCATCAGTGATCGGTGCGTCGGAGGACAAGGTGATGTGCCCCGCTCCACAGCAGCGAAACACATCAGGCGCAAATAAAAGACAGAAAACATCAAAGGAAATGAACCGACATGAATCATCGCGTGTTAAATTAGTTTTTGAGGTGGCGACACCTGATTGTTACTGTGGCCGTGCTCAGGAGGCAGATCTACTGACCGCAAAAACAGCGGAGTGCTCCCTGCTTGGCGGCCGCATCAGTGATCGGTGCGTCGGAGGACAAGGTGATGTGCCCCGCTCCACAGCAGCGAAACGCATCAGGTGCAAATAAAAGACAGAAAACATTAAAGGAAATGAAACGACATGAACGATCGCGTGTCAGTACCGACACTCTGGCACAGCGCGTGTGTGTCCCCCCCCCCCCCCCCCCGACCGCAGGAGCTTGTCACATGCTGACAGCAGGCTGCTGTCTTTTCCAAGGGCTGCATCTTGCCGGTCATTATCACGTGACAGCGACTAGTCGATGACAGGCATAAAAAGTCACTATAGTGAAGTCGACTAGTTCATACAACCCCTGCTACTGCTCCCCAGAGGGTTCTGCAGCATAATCAGCACGTTCTCTTTGAACTTGATATCAAATTTTTGCCTCCTCTTCGTCTCAGCATGGTTAAAGTTACCCTCGCGGTCTATCACTGGCAAATCAAAAGTGAGACGATGACACAACCGCCCCCCGTACTTGCTTGTTACCACATTTCACCCGGCCACAATAAGAGACCGGCCATTATTCACCTCCGTCAACTCCGACACCGGCCAAAATTGGAGACCTGACCTTTAATTGAATACCGGCCTGTATTAGAGGATTTACGTTAAGTCATCATTTGCATTTTCTTACTGTGTGGGCGTCGGAACGAGCCCCTGCACCATGAGAAAAAACATCCCAGCTCTAAAGCCGATCTTCATCTGCATACGTCATACGTCATGTGATCAGCAAGCATAAAACCCATATGTTAGGAGATTGTTTTGGGCCGCTGCTGTATAAAAAATGAGGCGCGAACCAGTCAAGCTTCTGCTGATCACAATTCGACAACGGATTATGAAAGAATGGGTGACTCTCGAAATGTGCGGATTCTTCCTGATGCAAGAGCTGAGTCTCCTCTTTGTTTGGGCAGTTTAGGTGTCGACATCTTCCTAGCCCGCAACGCTCAGTGACTCTTGAAAAAACTGTGAAAAAGCTGAAAAACACTAGCAGTGAAGTGCTTTACTGATCAGGAAATGGCTGGCAGTGAATGAGTTAACGGTGTTAGCTATGTTGACATGATCCAAAATCCTCTATCCGGTTCAT
Organism: Nothobranchius furzeri; assembly: GCF_043380555.1. Taxonomy (NCBI): domain Eukaryota; kingdom Metazoa; phylum Chordata; class Actinopteri; order Cyprinodontiformes; family Nothobranchiidae; genus Nothobranchius; species Nothobranchius furzeri. The sequence goes on from NC_091756.1 coordinate 25,223,002, forward strand.
ATCTTGGTTGATCAGATATCTCAAACCTCTGTTTACATGGACACTAACTGAAATGATCCGATCACTCCGTGAGTATGCATGCACCAAGCAGAAAAAAAAGAAAAATTGTTAACAAATGCCATCTTGTCTGCACGTCTTTTCACTCGCATTTTATTTTCTCATTCTCTCACTTTGTTCATTGACTTACCTTTCCAATGTTTTTTTATTTGGTTTTGGATTAGCCTTTGGAGTTCTACTGTTAAAAAAACTGCCTTGAGAAAATGTTACTTGTGAGTGATGAACTTATTTTTATATACCTCAAGAAGTAGCAGTGATGGGATTGACGAAATTTTAAAAACATCTTTACTAACGGGAGGTAGTTTTTACTCTGACCATAATGAGCTAGTGCTTTCGTTCTGGCTATTGACAATTAGCACAGTCCCTATCAGGAAAAGCCCCTGGTATGTCTTTCTCCGTCAACACAACTTCCTTCATTTTAATAATAATACATTTTATTTAAAAAAGTAAATACACATTTTTAAAAAATGGTGCCTTTCTGCTCACACTGTACATAATAAAAACACAAATTCTTCAATAAAACAAAAGTAGACATAAGTACAACATAAGCAGAACAACGAGGTATTCTAAAAGGTTGATATGTGGTTATGAAGAGGTGAGTTTTGAGTTGTCTTTTGAATTCTGTGAATGAGTTAATGTTCTTGATGTGAGGGGGAAGGGAGTTCCAGAGTTTGGGAGCGGTGCAGCTGAAGGCTCTACTCCCCATGGTGTTGAGACGGAAGGAGGGCACAGAGAGATGAATGGAGGAGGAGGACCTAAGGGAACGGGACGAGGTGACGATGTGAACGAGATCTGTGAGGTAGTGAGGGGCGAGGTTATGGATGGCCTTGAGGGTGAGAAGGAGAATCTTGAAGTCAATCCTGGTATGCACTGGTAGCCAGTGGAGCCGTTTGGGGAAGGGGGTGATATGATGAGAGACGGGAGTTTTAGTGATGATACGTGCTGATGCATTCTGAACCAACTGGAACTTACGGAGGGTTTTCTGAGGGAGGCCTGAGAGAAGAGAGTTACAGTAATCGATATATAATGTAACCAGACTATGGACGAGGATAGAAGCAGAGTGGACGGTAAGGGAGGGGCGAAGACGATTAATGTTATGAAGATGGAAATAAGCTGACCGTGTGATGCTATTGATATGAGATTGGAAAGATAGTGTGCTGTCGAGGATGACACCCAGACTCTTTATCTGGGGAGAGGGGGAAACTTGGCTTACCGGACAGATAGAGCTGGGTGTCATCCGCAAAGCAGTGAACATGAAAATTGAATCTGCGGAAAATATTGCCAAGGGGAAGAATATATATAATGAAATGGAGGGGTCCCAGGACAGAGCCCTGTGGCTCACCAGAAGAGACAGGAGAGGGCTGTGAGTGGGAGGTTTTGAGAGTGATGAACTGTGTGCGACCTGATAGGTAGGACTGGAACCACTGAAGAGGGATGATAGCAATGCCGATGGAAGATAACCTATGGAGGAGAATGGCATGAGATATTGTGTCAAAGGCCGCACTCAGATCAAGGAGGACCAGGATGGATAGTAGACCGGCATCAGCAGTAATGAGGAAATTGTTTGTTATTTTGAGGAGGGCTGTTTCTGTTCTATGAAGTGGATGGAAACCGGACTGGAAGGGTTCATAGAAGGAGTTTAGAGTCAGATGGGTGTGAAGCTGGGCGGTGACTATTTTTCTAAGATGTAAGAGACAAAGGGTAGGTTGGAGATGGGACGGAGATCGGTAAATATGTTAGGATCCGAACCAGGTTTTTTAAGTATTGGAGTAACTGCAGCAGTTTTGAAGATAGAGGGAACAATACTGGAGGAAAGGGATGCATGTATGAGAGCAGAGACGAGAGGGAGCAGGGAGGGGAGGCAGGATTTAATCAAGGCCATGGGCAGGGGGTCAAGAAGGCTGGTAGAAGGCTTTGACTTGTAGATAATATCTGATATCTCAGAAGCACTAAGAAGTTGGAAAATGGAAAATAACTGTGTTGGTTCGGGAGGATCATATGGGGAGGTAGGGGGGATGCTTTGGTTGATTGCACAGTGAATGTTTATTACTTTTTCATTGAAGAACAGAAGAAGGGCATTACAAGTAGCAGTAGAGCACATGTGTGGGGGAGAGTGTCGGATGGCCGGTGAATTTTATTGATAATGGAGTACAATGACTTAGTGTTGCCTCGATTGGAGTTGATAAGACAGGAGTAATACTGTTGTTTGGTTAGTGTGATTAAGTCCTTATACTGAGTCATATGATTTTATATAGTTCTTTGTGAATGGTGAGACCAGTTTTACTGTAGAGGCGTTCAAGCTGCCTGGATTTGGTTTTCAGCGCCCGAAGTTGAGGCGAAAACCAGAGAGCAGACTGACAGAAAGTAACAGAATGAGTTTAACTGGAGCAAGGGAGTTTTAAATGTGAGCTAACTGATCATTGTAGAGAGCAGCCAGGTCATCAGGAGAGGAGAGATCGTCCGGTAGCTGAATATTATCAATACAGGAGGATAAATTGTCGATATTGATGTCCGTTATATTCCTAAAAGAAATGAGCCGGGTTGGTTTGGTAAAAGAAAGTTGAGTTGCAATATTGAAAGAAATAAAATAGTGATCAGTGATGTGGAGATCTTCAGCTGCACAGTTAAGTGGGGTGAGACCAGAGCAGCACAGCAGATCCAGGCAGTGTCCTTTGGAGTGAGTTGGAAAGTTGATGTGCTGATTAAATCCAAGGCTGTCCAGGTAGGATGAGAAGTCTTTGGTGAAGGTAAGATCACTGTTGTCCATGTTTATGTTAAAATCCCCAAGCACTATTACATTAGATGAGAGTGTCAATACATGAGTGAACAGTACTGAGACTTCTGACAGAAAGTCTTTGGGAGGTTTTTTTTTTTGGGGGGGGGGGGGGGGGTAGACTAATCCGATGATAGTGGGGGTAGGTCCATTAAGTTTAAAAACCAAATACTCAAAGGAATTAAAATCAGAGACAGACACTGGCAAAACTTTCTAATTCTCGCAACAGATTATCGTGAGACCTCCTCCGCGAGAACCGCTTGGTTTGGTGAGGTGAACAAACCCGGGAGGAGTAGTGTCGTTGAGTTGGGAGAAATCAGCTGGCTGTTGCCAAGTTTCACAAAGGCACATGAAGTCGATTCCACAGTCCTTGATGAGATCGTGAATGAAATTACCTTTTCCACTGAGAGTGCGGATGTTGAGGAGGCCGAAGTTGATGGTAGTGCTGCCACATCCATGAGCATTAGCTGTCCTGGCGAGACTGGCTAACAAGGAGTGATCAGCTGTCCAGCGGGATGAATTCTTGTGAGGATGACGGCGAGTGGTGGACCAGAAGGAATTGATTGAAGCAGAGTTGTGTTAGTAGAAGTTCTGCCTGAGCCGCGGTGGACGTCCTCTGCTGCTCGCAGATAAACGGAGAAGGAAGTGACGCGCCACCATCAGCGTCAGCCTGAAGAAGCTGGCAGCCGTTGGCGAAACTGTAGCGTCAATAACAGGTAACAAAACCGTGTCTTTGTAAAGATGGCGTTGTTTCAATTTGAACTGTTGCATGAGGGTTTATATGAGGACAGAGTCAGGTGGAGGAAAAAAAGGAACTTCAGAGTTACCCTCCACAGTGAGGGCAGCTTTGCTATGCAAAACAACACTCGACGGAGAAGATGAGAGATGTCCGGGTCGAGGTGCAGTGGCGGTTCCTGAGGAGCTCAGCAGCTGTGTACTGGAGACCAGCAGCAGGTCGGTGGAAGATGAATGATAGAATCCAGATGAGTGAAGACCACACATGGAGGTTAGGATTGATATTGATATACACAGTCCAGTCAACAATCCGATTGCGCCAGTCCAACATAGAAAATCAAATTTTACCGGTGAGCAGCGGCAGCCAAACGCGCCAGCGTTCACTCAACCGGAAGTGGTTTGGTAAATTTTATGCCTCCACATTGATGTCCAAGCGCTCTGAAAGTTCATATTTTTTATTGGCAAATGCTGATTGTTTATACAACCCTACCCAGAAGCCCTTGCGTGGTAACGTCACTGTAGAATAGACTTGGTGTAAAAATCCAAGTTGAGTCCAAGTCTAAAGTCATAAAATCCATTACTGGAGTCTGACTTGAGTCAATGTCATGTGAGTCCAGTCCCCACCTCTGCTTAGAACCAGAGCTGAGTTTCATTGTCACCATTTTTCTCTCGTCTTTAGAGATTTTTATTTGACAAACATAAAAATAATCTTTTATTTGGTGTTAAAATGGGTAATTAAGAATAAAGAATATAGATCTCTATGGGTCCCAACTTTAGCTTCAGCTTTTCTGCCCACGCATGCTCCAGAACTAGGTGCAAACTGTCTACGCAGCATTAAAAACCAAACCCTAAATATTGTGCAGACACACTTCTCTTTATATGGTATCTATGAGTGTGAACAAGCCGGCTGCACACTCACTCAGATGGCACACTGCACACACATACGCCGACACACTGCCGTCCTTTTACCTGCAGGCTCAGCTTCTGCCCCAAGCCTGGTCTCAGGTTACCTGTTTTCCTTCCAGTGAGTGTAAAGTGTATTCATATGCTCCTAAGAGAGCTGACATTGGAAGGAGGCTGTTTTCTCAGTGATAAAAATCACTTGGCACCTAGCGAGGAACCGGCATCCCCGCTCCAGATAGACCAGAGCAGAATATCGAAGAGAGGCGTTGCACGGATCTGGCATGGCCTTAATGTACACAGGCAGGAGAGGATGGGTCTGAATCACACCAGAGTCCTAGCTAAACCACCGGGTTGACAGGCTTTGTGGCTTTATTTTCACAAGGAACAAAGACAAACACAAGAAATAACAGGAAAATGCTTTCACAATTTTAAAATAAAAGGTTTAAAGTCTATAGTAGCAACTTCTCTTCAGGTCTTCCCTCAGGCTTTTCTTTTTTCTTTTTTTCCAAAACAAAACAAAAATTTTGCAGAGGGTTTCTGTTGAAGGGAGAACAGTAACTTCTTCACAAAAAATGGATATGTAGAGAAGTTTAATTTACTGGGTACAGAGGTGGAAAGAGCACTAAAATGTCCTACTTAAGTACGAGTACCAATACTTTGATAATTTTTTACTCACGTACAAATAAAAGTACGTGCCTAAATTTTTACTCAAGTAAAAGTAAAAAGTATTGTAAGTAAAATGTACTCTAAAAGTTAGAGTTTGATGGAGGGATTTCTATCCAATCAGAGAAAACAGGAAGTGCACATTGATTGGATGAGGTTTTTCTACGATTGTACATTTCATTTGTGTTTAAAATTATTCTTTATTTTGAGAAAAAAATAATTTTTAGATGTCATCAGCATGTGAGGCATCTCAATGTTTTCATGAACAACTCTAACATGAGACTGTGATCTAACCTGTCACATAACAAGCTAAATGAAAGTCAAACATTTCAAATGGACCATATGACAGCTGCTAACGTTGGCCCCACCCAACTTTACCTCTACATTACAGTTCCTTTATCCATGTCCATCCTAGAGCTCCTCTCTGACCTTCATGCTTATTTAGAGCAGCTGATTTTTAAAGTTAGCAGAGTTCATCCTTGGTGGTGGGTTCACTCACTCATTTAACCCTTCACCACTGAAATCAGTTTGTTCATTCCAATCCTCCTAAATAATCCTCTAATCGTCCATCTGGAATCCTTAAGGGTCCCGTAACGTCCATCCTGTCAGAATAGGCCTTGGGAGCCCAGGTGTTACTAGAACTAATGGTGTCTCCTCACCAGTGTGAGCCTCCAAACTGTGAAGGTTGGTCTCCAAACATGAACTTTAAATTCATGCATTTATCTCCTCTTGCAACACTTTAACATGTTTTAAAAGGCTTGTATCATGATAAGTTACACCTCCCAGACCAAATATAAGATAAACATTATCGTAGACACTATAAAGACGTCATGATTTATGAAATAGAAGTTATTTTCCTGAGCCATTACTCCAGCCAAGAAATAAGATGCATGGATTTGATGAAACCATGCTGTCTCATGCAGTCCTATATGTGTAACACACACACACACACACACACACACACACACACACACACACACACACACACACACACACACTGCAGCATGTTAGAATCATTTGAATGACTGATTTAACTACATTGAACTGCTTTTGTAACAATTGAATCTCTTATTCTGGAGTAAAATAAAGAAACAAGCTAAATCATCACATATCTGTGGCATCAAGGAGCATCTTCTGAGTTCAAACACAGGGATGGAGCACAATGTTTACACCTGAACAGTATCAGGATGTTTTAACTCACAGAGACCTGCAGGTCTTCTGATTTATGAGCAACGCGCTGAGAATCCGCTTGTTATGAGCGCTAAACGTTATTTTGCCGCTTCCGTGCGGAGCGGTAGGGAAACACATTTCAAACACGGAACCGAGTCTGGCTACCAAACCCATAGATATGTATATAAACACGTGTTTATATACATATCTATGACCGAACCAAGCAGAATTCTGATGACGTCACACCGGTGCGCGAAGGTGCGGGTTCCAACCCACAGGAGAGGAGGAAGAGAGGAGGTAAACAGCGAGTGGATCACAGGGACTGAACTGATGTTTTTGAGTTAAACTGCGGTAAAAATGGCTGATTGTCCTCATTGTCAAAAGTGTACACCACCCACCCCTCCCAGGTTTAGAAGTGGCGCTCACGCAGGTGTCTTTTTCTGTTCCGACGCTGCGACATGCAATATTATTAATTTATTAAGCCTACAATTTATTTTCACTCAGTAACGGATATGATTTAAAATGTAGCGAATGACAATTCTTTTTTTTAAAAACGTACTCAAGTAAAAGTAAAAGTACAGATTTTATAAACAACTTAAAAAGTATAAATATAGAAAAAAGCTACTCAATTACAGTAACGTGAGTAAATGTAATTCGTTACTTTCCATCTCTGACAGGGTGATAATTACTCTTAGAGGCAATTTACCCCCCCAAAAAATCACTATTTTCATGCAAAACAATATCTTTTTGATCTTTACCCTCGGTTTTACTCAGCTTCACACAGCAGCAGTTGTTTCCAGTTCAAGCGGGGACATCCCAGTATTCCAGATGATTGTCAAGCAAGAATTAAATCAGTATTTTTTTTTTAGGAAGGATGTGTTATAAGATGGCAGTGATGCATGCTGAGAGCCCACTCTGACTAGCTGTTAACTGTATAATTTATCTTGATTTTTACTAAGGTTTATATAATTATAAATCATGGCTACAGTGTCATCATACCTGTGGGTGGGTTTACCATGATGTAGTCATTACCTAGTGATATGCAGCAGAGGCTTCTTCTTCGTTCACTCAACTTCCTACTTGGTTGTTTAAGAAAAAAATAGTTTCAGGCAAAAAAACTTGAATATCTTTATATTTTAGATTAACAATCATGTTTATATGTATGGCTTCAACATAGTTTTAACCCTCCCACTGTCTTCGTGGGTGATGCCGCAAGGAAAGCTGATCATTGAGTTACGAGTGGGGTTTCTGCTGCTTTACCATACCATACCATACCATCTTTATTTATAAAGCACATTTAAAAACGGCATGGCAGCCAACCAAAGTGCTGTACAGAATAAAAAGTAAAAACACAATATAAAACAATACACGGTCAACAATAAAATGCACAACAAGACAGATAATTACAGTCAATAAAAAGACACATAATAAAATAATAAAAGTCAGGGATTTAAAAATGCCTGGTCGTAAAAGTGAGCCTTCAGCAGCGATTTGAACCGGAGGAGGGATGGTGCCAGCCTCACCGAAAGAGGAAGTGCATTCCATAGTGTCGGAGCAGCATAGACAAAAGCACGCTGCCCCCGCGTTTTGTATTTCATTAATGGAACACGAAGCAGCAGGCAATCAGCAGACCTCAATGCCCGGTTTGGCACATATCTAGTGACAAGATCCGACAGGTAATCCGGTGCCAGACCGTTCAGGGCCTTAAAAACAAAAATCAGGATTTTAAACTTGACCCTAACGTATACAGGTAGCCAGTGGAGCCGCGCCAGTACAGGTGTGATATGTTCTCTCCTAGGAGTGTTTGTTAGAAACCTGGCTGTCGCGTATTGTACAACCTGAAGCCTGTTAAGAGCGGAGGCAGGTAAACCAATTAAAATGGAATTTGCATAATCCAGTCGAGAGATGATAAAAGCATGGATTACGGATTCCAGGTGTGCTCGTTTCAGGATCGGTTTTAAGCGGACTAGTCTGCGCAGCTGATAAGAACACGATCTGACCACTGTATTAATCTGAGGGCCCATGGAAAACTGTGTATCAAATTTCACCCCAAGGTTGGTAACACACTGCTTGAGGTCAAAAGGGAGAGTGGCCAAATCAGAAGATATTTGAGTTGTTTGGTCATCAGGAGTGCCTCAGACTTAGAATCATTTAGCTTAAGGAAATTATTAGCAAGCCAAACCCTCACTTCAGCCAAACATTGGTCCAGAAGAGAGATGGAGTCTGGTTTTTTCAAAGCCAGGTAGATCTGGCAATCATCTGCATAAATATGATAGCCCAGGCCATATTTCCTCAGGATGAAACCCAGGGGAAGGATGTAAATTGAAAACAGGAGAGGCCCAAGCACAGATCCCTGCGGGACTCCCCATGGAAGTGGGAGGAATGCAGAGGAACAATTACCCAATCATCTCCAATCATCACAAGTTCTTAAATATGGAATTGGCTTGTGGTTTAAAGTACAAAGATATTTTTCTCCAACATTCAGCAAAGATAGTAACATTCTTTAATGTTTTTTTTGTTCACAACAAAGTACTTAAAGTGACAGTGTGTATTTTTCCTGACCATAGGGGGCAGTAGATACCTAAATCATTGCAAGCAAGCAGTATTTTTGTGTTGGAGTTAGACCTTACCAACAGATGCCCATCAGGGTCAAAAAGCCCTGGGAAGTGCAAACTTCAGCAAAATAACAAACACACCAGACTCCTTTTCATCACTGGCAACAAATGAAAAGGTAAATGTGTAAAACAACATGTAAGAATGGCGAAAGTTTTGTAACCATTTGTTACAAATCAGTAAATGAATTTTGTCCTCATGGGCTCCCTTAACAGGAAACATGGCATCTAATATGGCGTCGCCCAGAGACTTAGACTGGCTCCCATGTATTTTAGACCTGATTTTTATGCTTATGTGTTACAAAGCTGCCAATATTTTTCAACAACTGGGCATCATTTCATTCATTTTCAACCACATTTTGATGGATGTTTCCAGAAATGAATGGTAAAAATTACACATTGTCTCAAATGACACGAGTGCACTAAAACTTTAAGTATATAATGTAACTTAAACTGCTTTTTTAATTACAGCTTGTTTTTGTTTAAAACTTAAAGTAATGTTAAAAAAAGGTGTTTATGTTTTTTTTAAACAGAACTCTGAAGGGGACACGGGAGAAACAAACGGCGCTCACCAGACGGCTTCTCAAGAGGAAGCATCTGGAGCCACGAATGCAGTAGAACGAACTCATGCCACTCTACAGCTGACCTTCAGAAATCATTTTCTCTTCTAAGTAACTTTCAGAGACACATTTTGTGTCCTACGATGGCTGCTTTGCTGCTAAACTCTGCTTGGCTCTGTGTTGCCTTATGGGAACTTGTCCAAGCACCCTATAAGCCCATATTACCTACAGACGTCAAATGGTTTAGGTTTGTGTTTTTCCTGTGCATTTACTCAGTTCACTAATGAATTTATTAAAAAGTGCCCATTTCAAGCAAACATCAGCAACTGCCAAAATAAAGGTCTTCGATATGAAACTCTGCTGATATACGATTGGCACGTTTGGGAATAGCCCTGCGCAGGCACGCATGTGAACCGAACCCCCATTCCTGGAACTGGATGTTCTCCTTCGATAGTCGCTTGGTCAGCTGATACCAGGCTCTCTCCTTGGGCTGTTTGCATTAACGTAAGCCTCAGCTTCCTTCTTAGACTTCTGAAGTTGACTTTCATGACAAATATAGGGTGCTACACAATGTCAAGTGAGGGATAATTGTGAGGGATTAGCTGCAATAAGCTAACACTTTCTGCCTCACACACAGTATCAATGTGTAATGTGTTCTAATAGCAGAAGTAAACTGAATACTTACGTTCAGCACACACGGGTCTCCATATCTTCAGTCAAAGCCACCTACATGGCCACTGGACCTGCCAAACCACATGGCTGAATGAGCCTATGAGACACACAGAGTGTGTAGTGTATGCATGGCCTTCTGGTCTTCCACCACAGAGGGTTGGTACTTGGACTGGGGCTTCCAGTGACAGGGGGGCAGTGTTGCCTTTAGCCTTGGCCCATTGGGTGTGACGGATTTGTTATTCTATCAGGGTTTAATTCAAACAGGTTCGTCTGAGTCTTTGTCACTCCTGCTTTGCGATTCTCTTGCATTCTTCAGGAAAGTAATACCTTAGATTTTCCTCTCTCCTCCCTCGAGTGGCAATATTTGAATCCTCAGATGTCCATACCGTATCAGTTCCTTCCTGAAATGAACGAACTGACACTTTCTCCGCCCTGTCTCGTCCTCCCAGCCTGACAAAAAAAAAGATGTCAACAGACATTCCTTCATTCCTGAGTGTTGGATATTGCTTTAATAACAACCCCAGAGACAGAAACACGATCATTCCCAGTGTGTTCCTGTCTCTGTTTTGCTAAGTCTCATCTGTTTGTCTCCCCTTTTTTATTTTATTTTCTTCTATACTTGAGTTCAAACGTCAAAAATTTTCTCCACGTATATAAAGCCAGATTACCCAACACTAGAACTTAGAACACTTGCCCCATAAAGGAAAATGTCACCATGCACAGTGTTTACCTGACACGTTCTTTATCAACAATCACCTACCACCAACCTTCATCACCCTTGAATCAACATCCTGTTTTGTCCGGTTTCCATCCAGCACTCCTGCCAAGTTCCTCTCTAGGCTCTCCGGAGGCGGCCCACTGGTCTAGGGCTGAGCCTTGAGGCAGGGGTCAGCAGAGGTAAGGAAGGAAGTAACTGGAGATTTTTAATTATGAGCTTCAGTGGTGCGATGAGCAGCTCCGCTCAAGGCTCCAACTTAAAGAGGATGGAACAAACCAGGGTTTAGCAAGGTTCTTGAGTTTCACAGGATAGTCTTTAAATTACCACTTGGCAACAGTTTGATATAAAAAAATATAAGCATTTTCCCCCTAAATCACAAATTGAGGCTTAAGAGAAGAGTTTGCCCTGCTCTGTAATTAGGACCCTATGGAATCATTCTATTTGCCTAGATTATGGGTATGGTGGCTGGTCCAAAACATGATTGGCACACAGGAAATGTAGCATTGAGCCTGGCATTGAAACTGTCACTTAAGCAACTGTACACCGTGTGCTGTGACCAAAGACAGATTAGTTGCAAAGCCAAACAAAAAAACTACACACTGAATTATCTTCAAAGGGGCAAAAAATGCTTAATTTTAAGATCCATTTAAATGTTTGGAAAATCCTGCTATTGGTACTTAGTCGTCCACATTTCCAGCCTCAAAGACATGAAATGTATTGCTGTGAACGTAAAGATGTTCATTCTACCTTGGGTTTTCTTCTTGTTTTGGCTTCATTTGTGTGTGAGGATTGTAGTTATTTATGGGATATTCATCCCAGGACAATAGGGTTAAAATGTGGAGGACAGTAAAAGACATACCCTCAGGAGGGACAGTTAACAGATTGATTTGTAGAATAATCTGCATTAATGAAGCCATGTACTGATTAATTGCTTGGTACTGCACCCAATGTTATAATTGAAAACCCATCAGATGAGAGGCAAAATGTCTTTAATTGAATGACCTTTGTTTCTGAACCTACGTGCACAGTTTGGGGCTGCTGAGATGTCGCAGATGCTGCAGTGGGATGGTACTAAGGACTGATTTGGAGGAAATCTATCTTTGAGTTACCATTGAGCCCAATCAGATCGGCCTGGGCTCATTTCCAGTTATAGATCTTACATTTTAGGCCAGATCTTACTGTCTTACCTCACAGGCCGACTGTTGGTTTGAGGTAAAACAGAGGTAGACCCTGACAGTGGATCTCCTGACTTCCATCTGAATCTCATTTGGACCTAAGTTACGGCTCATGGATACAATCACGCAGAGATTTGTGAGATAAACTCTGCTCAGGGAAGCTTGTTTGGGAATTAAATGATCAGTAAGCTGGAAGACGAATTTGACAGTGAGGAAGCTCATGAGGTCAAGAGTCCAGATGTAATAAATCAGGTTCTGAGCATGGTGCCTCAGCTGCTTTGGTGTATGCCACTTTTAGGCACTCTGCACACAAGTTATTTGACTCATTTTCAGAATAACTCACCATTGATGAAACTGTATTCACACACTATTAAAAATTACCAGCATTCCACAATAAGAAACTGCACTATTTTACAGAAGTGTGTTGTAATCAACTTTCCCTGTAATATCCCATTGAATACCTGTAAGAACTACAATATCCTCTGATTTCACAACATTGAACTCACAGTACAGTAAAATCCTGCAATCTAAATCCTGCTGTTATATCACAACAAGGTCTGTAATATCACAACAACACAGTAAAAAATGCAAGGATTTCACAGTATTAAACAGTATTATTACAGTTGAATAATGCATTGAAATATGCCATGTGAAGCTGTTTTAATGTTTATTAACCCTGGTGAACCCAAGAACCATTGTCTTCTTTGGAAAAGTATGAACTATGCATTAAACAACTTATATAAGTTCACTGAACACCAAAATATCCACTTTTTCAATATTAACCCTTTATTCCCTGATTTAGGATTTGGGTCAATTTCGACCCATTGGGCTTTAGGCATATCATTAAAAAAATCACAATAACAAACACTGCCAGTGTAAACTATTTTAAAATTAGGTAAATAAATCAACCACACAACTACATTTAACCCTTTAGGCGCCATAGTTTTTTCAGTAAAATATGATTTTTTTATATCACCATTTAAAGAGCTTGTAGCTTAAATCTGGTTAGAGATAGAGGAATATTGTAAATGAGAAAAATCTTCAGTATGAGCCAACTTTTGTGATACGAACAAATTCACTCACATAATTTGCGTATTGTGACGTCATCAGGTGGCAGCCATATTGGATTGCATCACATTTGCAGATTTTTGTTGTTTTCTTATGTTTTTGTCTTATTTTCTTAATGTTGTTATTGTTTATGATGTGTATATACATATTCCTATGTAGACATATATAACTGTATATATATATATATATATATATATATATATATATATATATATATATATATATATATATAATATTATTTACTTTATTGGTATTTTGTTATGTTTACTGCGTATCAATCAAGAACACTGTTTTTGGTGCTTCAGTGTCATGAACACAATTCACTTATCCCTTCTTTGGTTTATTTTGTTTATAATATATGTATATACCAGGTCTGATCCTTCACTCCACCATGCTGGGGGTGGTTGGGTGGGCTGGGGTGGGAGGGGTGGGGTATCATTAAAAAAAATCACAATAACAAACACTGCCAGTGTAAACTATGTTAAAATTAGGTAAATAAATCAACCACACAGCTACATTTAAGGAATATATATATATATATATATATATATATATATATATATATATATATATATAATCAATCTCAGGCTTTTCCACAAGCCCCATGCAGAACTGAATGGCAATGAACGCTTTCATTTCTGGGACAGTTACAACGTACCAATCTTTATATCTGGAGCTAGATTTCAGTTCCTCCCTCTCTATGGTGAGCATATCGGTTAGTTTCAGTTGTGATGAGGGTCCAGAATTCCTCATCCAAAAAAACTGACACAAAATCAATGTGTTCTGAATTTGACAGATCCTTGTCTCCACAGTATCCAACTGGCCCATCAAAATGCCTGATTCACTTGGAACACTGTTCCTCCTCTCCCAAACTAACCAGCCATCATCATTATTATTGTCACTGAGGCTGTGTTGGACCACCCCCCTGCTAGCAGTTATTTTTTTCCCATGGTTTACATCCCCGGGGCTGAATCGATCTCCAGCTGAGTTTTCACCGGCAAAATTTGACCAAAAACAGATTAATTAACAGCAGTAACAAGTCCGAATTTAAGCTAGGTCAAACGACCATCTGAACTTGACCACACGTGTTTAGAATTAGAAATAGATAAAACATTAAGAATTTCCATTAAAATACGTGTCTTACCTTCAATCGAAGCAACATCATCATCCCGCTGTTTTTTCTTTTGTCTCTTTACTGCCCCGGATTCCTGCAGCCTTTTTGTATTGTTTTCTCTGTAAACATGCTGTTAACTTGCTTTGCACATCTTCTAATTGAAATCTGTCTTTATCATATATATATTATTTTTTCATAAGCTTGCGTTTGGTGCCCATCCCCTGGCGTGGTGCCCTACGCGCTGTGCGTGGTGAGCATGTGCGGAGCGCCGGCGCTGGCTGTCGCCATCTTGTTTCACGCTGTTGCATCATCCCACCCACCAGGCATATAGATTGGCCCTGACTGGCCCACAAAGCGGATAAAGCTCTGTGATTTGTTCACTAAGCAGATAGAGCACTATGATTGGCCCACCATTATGGACCAATCACAGCTCTTTATGTGTTTGAAACCCCTCTAGAGAGCTGTGATTGGCCAGCCAGAATGCTGCAGAGGTTCCAGTGGAGTGTTCCTAGACCAAACTTTGCAAAGCAAGAATTTGGTCTAGTTCACTAGGCTATCAAAATCGTGCAGGAAGCCAGTGACACAGCAGCACCCCCACACTTTGAATCCCCACGGATGTAGCTTTGCTTTGATGTACTGCCTTATGCCACCAAATTTTCCTTTGTACGGCACCATCATCTCATCGATGGACTGTTTTTGGCGAGGTGTCGTCGTCTTCCTCCGCGGTTCTTGGTGAGGCGCAATAGTAAGTAAGTAAGTAAGTAAAAGTTTATTTATATAGCGCCTTTCACAGATATAAATCACAAAGCGCTGTACAACATGATAAAGATCAGGGCAAATACCTCTAACCAATAAAAACATCAGAAAAACAATAGCAGTGATAAACGTAGAAAATAAAATCATGTGTATAAACAAAGTGAAGGTGTGAACCCGAACAAAGCCATCATTCTGAAACATTTAGGGAGGGAACGCCTGGATGAAAAGGTGAGTTGTTAGAGTGACGGAGATTTGAAGGTAGACTGTTCCAAACATTGTCAAACATTGTCTCTGAAAATAATCCAAAAACGTCTTAGTTTCCACAGTCAATCCTTTTTTACGTCTTCACTGGCCATTTCATTGTCTACAAAGTGAATGACAGAGAGTAGCTGGCTGAACTCATTAGGTCTGCGACAGGCCCATAACGAACTTCGTTTTCCCAGTACTGACGTACTCCAGACATTTGAACTGATCCCATCCTGAGACACAGTCCAAGAACTTGTTCTATCTCTTTTACTGAATTGTCAGCACATTTCCCATGCTTTTGAACACTGCTTTGATTGGTGTGTTCAACAATATTTTCCAAACATATCAAGGGAATCAAAGCGCCGAAAGTAAATCTGTTGTGGCATCCTGCTACGACTCAACTTGTTCACCAAGAAAGTTCACATCAGGCAACTCAAAGCCTTTCTTTCACCATTTCTCTGTTTTTGTGGCACGATTTGGCTCCATCTGTACGCTAGCAGTCTCAGCAAATGGCACATCTTCATCACTGGACGAGTGTCTGGATGAGTCACTGTCTTCGGCAGAGGATTCACCACCATCACTTTCATGCGGTCGATACAATTCATCAGAACCGTTGTTGCTGTCCAGCTCAGGGCCAAAGTCACTATCATCAGCTTTGAGTTGATCTAGTACTTGTTGTGCAGTGAAATTTCTCTGTTGCTTTCCCTGCCCTGAAAAGGGAGCAGCCATACTCTCTGAAAAGATATATTTACTTTATTAGTCTCTGACCCTGTACTACTTAGGTAACTTAGTAAAATGTATTATACAAATAAATTTATTTCTAGGCTTTTGTCAAATACAGGTCTGTAACCATTCTCCATCTACAATGTCACTCAATGAACCAAAGGGTCATTTTTGACCCGACAATTTTTAACCCATACACCTGGAGGGTCATTTTTGACCCATCGTTTTTTTTTTTTACTAGCTCAGAGTGGCTAATTTTTACAGAAAGAACATAAAACATTTTTATAGGCATCCTGCAGCTTATTACAGAGTAGATTAACAAATAAAACACAATTTTACCAACCTTTGATTTGCTAAGAAGACAATTTTTTGGGGGAAAGTTTCCAGCTCAACAAAACAACTTGTGGTCAGCTATCTTCTAACTACCACTCTGGCTCATGTTAGTTCAATATGCATCCACTAGATGTCTCTATGCAGGGGTCAGAAGTGGCCATTTGGGATTTAGAAGATACATTTGACCTTTTTTTTTGTACACTTTGAGCAGCAGCAATTAACAGTGGCCAAATGTGACCCCATGGGTTTCACTGGATTAAGCAGATTGGATATGTATTCCATATATGTCTAATTACTTTGTTACAACACTGTAAATCCATATTTGGATTCAACTCAAATGATCTTGTTCTAATTAGTTTCTAAACTGTTAACATCACTTGTTAATCCTTTGTTGTTGTTTTTTTCACTTGTTAATCCTAAAGGTTGGTTAATGCTTGACGCGTCCGCGAGGTCCGCACGGCTCTCCGTGGCAAAATTGCGTCATTTTAACAACCACGCCCCTCCACTGCTCCTCCGCACGGCGCAAACTTTCCGCACCGCGCACCTAGGAAATTTTCTAACCACGCGGACGGTCGGGCGTGGAAAAACAAGAACTAGTATAGCAGAGGTTGGTAAATACAGACATTTGTATGATTCAGCTCTCAGAAATCACCATGATCAACATGTTGTTAATAACTCTTGGAAAGAAATAGCTCGCACTGTCGGAAAAGACGAGGACGCTGTTAAAAATGCTGGAATGCCATGTTGTAAACAGTAATTTCTACTTCTACTATGGTGCAGTGTTGGATGCATGCCGTAGAGCTCCATGATGCCCCCTACAGTTTGGGAGAATATTGGCTCACTGCAGAGACAAGCCGCACGATCCATAAACGCTGCGAGTTGTGAAGCGTGTTCCATCCGCGAGCCGCATCACCAAGCGGAAAGTGAATGCATCAAGCATGAACCAAGCTTTAGTTAGCTGAGCTGTTTTGTGTCCTTTCTTATTGTAATTGTGTTGTTCAGTCAGTACTCTACTTTCAAACTGAGTTCAGATTACTTACACATGCTATTTCTATTCACAGTAAACTGTACCTTTCAATGGCCTATTAAACCTATACATTTGAACTCACTCTACTTAAATCATCGAGTTTGCCTGGTTGCACCCACCAAAAATCTGTTTCATACCAGTTTTGACCGGGTGCTATTGAGGAGCTCTGACTCTTTAGAGACAGAACAGTGAAGCACAGAACAAAGAGGAAGAACTCAGCTGCACTGAAGTTCTAACAAGCAAGTTTTCCATCCCATGTTTGAAGCTTTAGGTCAATAACCAGAGTTTAGTCAACCTAAAACTGCAATTAATAGATTTAAAAAAGAGCCCACCTACTGCGAAAGCTGCAGTGGGCAAGGTGCTTTGTAAGTAGTCATCTTCTTAGTTATTTTGTTCTGTTTTGTTCGGGTCATCAGTGTGTTATTATCTACTGTGAAGGGATTTTATCCGCAGCGCAAATTCAAAAGCGAACAAATTTATTTCAATAAACTTGTCACTTTGATGGACTACTGCTGAAAATGTTGAAATTGTAAGAAACCATGTAATGTCTGCACGTGCTGTAAGACTATTAAAAACGGCCGGCCACTGGCATTGTTTCCTGTCAGCAGCTTCAACTGTTCTTTGACTGTTTTTTGTGTCGTTATGGCTCTCTGGTGTCCACCTTTCGCCACAAGTGGTCTCATAATCCGGATGGCTGTGGTTAAAGCAGGATGGAGGTCTTGGCTGAAATGAGCCAGCCAGAGTCGTGAGACATCATCACCATTTCATTAAACGGACAGCTCTGTGTTTCCGAGCAGGGCGACAGCAGAAAAATGTAATGTTTACTGTAGGACAAGAAACTGGAGGGATGACGGGCGTAAAGAGGCCCTGACCCTAAAAACAGAGTTAACTTATTCCACTATAAACTACTTTTCACATGCAGTGATGTGCTCATGTGGACATTTATCCTTTGATAGTGATTTCTTCGAGTCAAACGCTGAGATTCTGCATTGAACTCCATTCATCGTTGACAGCTTCTTGAACAGCAGTGAGGTTGTGAGGGACTGGTGGGCATGGGCGTCGTTTCATCCAGGGATGCTAGGGACATACTATTTCTAACTGACAATAATGTGTCCACCACTCTCATGAACCTGTTATGGTAATTCATGCTAAAGTGGATCTATCATCCACTTCCTGTATATCCATATATAAATGTGTTAAACTGGCCTGTATTTAAAGCCCTAGTCATCAACTGTGGCCAGCTTTTCTCTAACACATCAATATTCTCTTTCATTAATGATACTTTTAACTGTGAATAGAAATAAAACCATCACTTATTATGTTTATTTTTCACAGTTTCAGAAATGCATGCTGGGAAATCTTTCTCATCCAGCCGCTGCTGAATCATAAGTTTTAGCTAACCTGCTGTTAGCTGTAGGTTAATGTCAATCATGATCAAACTGGGTCATATAGTTACACTTTCAGGGCTGCGTTCACAGCACAGTTTTTGCATCGGCGCATCCTCGGAACAGTGGGCGGAGCAAGAACACATCTGGGAGCTGGGAGCGACCTTGTGTGTGACAAGGACTGGGCCCATACTTGAACCATCATTGGTGACGTGTCACAAGGACATGCGCACACGAGTTCAGACGAGTGCGCGTGTTGAAAGACGGCCCATGAATATTAAAGTGTGACGTAGATCTTGTCAGGCTTTTCTAATCCTGGAGTTTTACCATCTATCAGCCTGCAGGAAAAACTCTGAGATTATAATTATAATCAGAAAGTTTCAGTTAAAATGTTCCGGTGCACTACACCTTTAATAAAAAATGAATTTAATTTTTGAGAAAAAAGGTCAACTAATTTCTTTAAAAAGGTTTTTCATCAATTTTTGGATTTTACTCAGAGCTCCCTGTCCTGCCTTTAAAGCACAAATTATGTATTTTTGCCGATAATTCAGACCAAATTTGGTGAAGATTTTGTAAATTATTTAAAATACTTGCTTACAGCTGCGTACAGTTTAGATTTCTTTTTAAATAATTGTTATTAGTACATCAAATAATTTCTCTAATAAAAGGAAAAGAGGAGCCCACAGTGAAAACAGAAGCTGCAGCCAAGAACAGGCTGTTTCTGATATCTAAAGTAAAAGAAAACACACACCAGGGGCTGATTTTAACCATCTGCCTCCAACCTGCCTCCTGCACAATTCAATAAGCTGTAAAATGTGCTGCGTTACAGTCGGACCTCCTGTGCCGCTCAGAGTTGTGTTTCGCTGCGTCAGAGCTTCTCTCCTCTGGAATCGTGGGTGCTGCTCCGTCCGGGGAGGGAAGGAGGGAGTTTTCCAGCTGCACGCTGACAACTGCTGTTCTCTTCCCCTCTAAAACCACCTCCTGCTCCACAAACTTTCCTCCAATGACTAAACCCAAACAACTGCTCGGCATTAAGGTGTGGATCTGTCATTAGTTAGCTTGGCCTGGCTGGTTGAGACCAGTGTTATTGTTAAAGCGAGGGCTGTTTGCACAAGCCATATCTTCGGAGGGAAACGCTACTCCTCTGTGGCTTTTTAGGCTCAGCTTGAGTAGATTGTGTTTCTGTTCTCTTTTCCAACCTCTCCTTCTTTGTGATGCAAGCAGTCGGTGCACATATTCTAATCAGCAGCCACGCAGGTTGTTGGGAGATGTGTGCAGAGGCATGAAGTGGTCGGGTCTCGACTGGAGAAAAGTGTTGACTCAATCTGGATAGAAGTGCCCTGGAGGATATTCCAGCCAGGATTTTGTCTGGCAAACACCACATGGTGGCAAAGAAAACAAAAGAATGAGAAGAAAATTGAATTTTGGAGAAGAAAATAAGGAATCTGGCAGGCGGTCGGGTTCGTGATGGATGGTACGTGGAGAGCTGCTCCTTTGGAGGTGCTGGGATATTTCCTAAGTGTTATTTAAACAACTCTGAGGGCAGGATGACATTTGGTCAACAGACACCGGTGCTTAGACGATCGCATCAGAGTGGAATGGACACATGCTGACTCAGACCAGCAGCGGATCACTTCCCAGAATGGCACATCGCACCTAACTGGCAACCGCAGACTCCAACAGACAAGATGTCTTCCTTTGGGAGTAGGATGCATTTAATCTTTTCTGGTTCCCATTTCCCTGTTTATTACACACAGAATGCTTCCAAAGCAACGGAAAATCTTTGGTGTGCAAGCGCTGCCTTCCGACTATTTAATGAAAGGTCTTTTGCACAACGCTGAAGAAAAACCACAGCTGCAATGGCAAATCCGCATTACAAGCTAGCTTTGACACTCCTCTGCGAGTTGCTCACCATATGGAGGGCTGTTAGTGCCTGACTAAAGCCACGTTTGAAGATAAATTCTGGATCTGGCCATTTTCTAATTTCATGTCAACTCACCTGAACGTATATAACACTGGCCTGGCCCGACACCCTCAAGTGATTGCTAGTCCACCTACAAACCTGCTGCAGTTCTAGTTATAGATAATAAATCTTACAAAATAAGAAACTAACAGGATTTCTTTTCAGCAGCATGAAACAAAGTCCCAAATGATGAGTTGGCACCACGTTGTAATGGAGTAAAGATGAAACTCCAGATATTAGAATGTGGTCCAAAGTTCATTTATTTCAGTAAAGCCTAGGGCACACCGGAGACGCCTGTGCCCGTGCCACACTGTAATTTTAAATAGAAGTTATTACAGATTCATTACACTCTCATTATAAATAATGAGAGAGGGTACAGGGGAACGGCTTTACGGCACAAACCCAACCGCCGTTTCGCTAACTTTAAAGTAGTTAGCAGGGGGTTGAGGGGTGGGGGGGGTGGGGGCAATTTTCCAGGGGTGGCCATGGTGGCGTGGTGCATCCTGTGTAATCACTTGACTTCTCAAAAGCGCAGGCACGACGCGGCGCGTCTGCCACCGCTGTGCGCCAGGCTTTACTCGAGAGACGATGACAAAACTGCAAAACAAGCTTTTAAACACAAACACGGTCATGGAATACTCACCTCTCCTGTTGGCTATCCTTCCTAGGCCACGCCTCCTGATACCAGAACACGATATAGAAGACAGCACTAAACACCAGCTGCAGTTTTCTCGGTCCAACTGTCTTTTGTTGTCCGTGACTTCGAATGGTGTTTTTCTTTTTCGGACTCTGGTAGTTTGTTCTAAAGTTGAAGTGGAAGCAGCCGGCTGTTTCTCCTTCTGTGATATTATTGAGCGTCTCACACCAGCGGTGTTCTGTTGCTAAATACATGGGTGTGTAATGAGTGGAGGACCCAGGTAAGTGTAGAAATTAGGGATGTCCCGATCAGGTTTTTTTGCCCCCGAGTCCGAGTCATTTGATTTTGAGATTCTGCCGATACCGAGTCCCGATCCGACACTTTCCATACATAAAAAAAAATAAAGAAAAGGAAGAAACAGTTCCAGAATGTTCCTTATTTTTTTATTTAATTACCTTTTTATTTTAATTTTTAACAACAGATCACTTCTGTGAGGTAGCTTCAACAATCATTAAATAACATAAATTCTTCACTTTTGGACTTTACTGCAAATATAAAAAGTCTAATATAAAAACAGATAGCACTTCAACTTAAAATACCTGGCAGGGGTCTATTTTGCCTCGGCCCCCAAAATGCTTCGATACGCCCCTGGACATCTTCCTGTCCTGTCTGTCTCTGATCTTCCTGTCCTGTCTGTCTCTCATCTTCCTGTCCTGTCTGTCTCTGATCTTCCTGTCCTGTCTGTCTCTGATCTTCCTGTCCTGTCTGTCTCTGATCTTCCTGTCCTGTCTGTCTCTCATCTTCCTGTCCTGTCTGTCTCTGATCTTCCTGTCCTGTCTGTCTCTCATCTTCCTGTCCTGTCTGTCTCTGATCTTCCTGTCCTGTCTGTCTCTCATCTTCCTGTCCTGTCTGTCTCTGATCTTCCTGTCCTGTCTGTCTCTCATCTTCCTGTCCTGTCTGTCTCTGATCTTCCTGTCCTGTCTGTCTCTCATCTTCCTGTCCTGTCTGTCTCTGATCTTCCTGTCCTGTCTGTCTCTGATCTTCCTGTCCTGTCTGTCTCTCATCTTCCTGTCCTGTCTGTCTCTGATCTTCCTGTCCTGTCTGTCTCTCATATTCCTGTCCTGTCTGTCTCTCATCTTCCTGTCCTGTCTGTCTCTGATCTTCCTGTCCTGTCTGTCTCTCATCTTCCTGTCCTGTCTGTCTCTCATCTTCCTGCATCTCCCAGTCCTCCAGAAAAACTCCTGCCTGCTTCCTTCTTTTTCACCTCACAAGTAATTTTTTTAACCAGCAGATCAAATTGATCTATTGACCGCAAAAAATGCGGAGTGTGCGCCGCGCTGCCCGGCTGCGCCAGTGACGAGTGCTGCAGCACGAGTGTGTCCACACGTCATGCTAAAGTACAGACAGAACTTACCAGAGAGAAAATGAACGGACACGAATGACTGTGTGTTAATTATATAATTTTTAGTGACGCCACTTAGAAACTTGGAACATGTTACTGTGGCCGTGTGCAGAACGCAGCTGGAGTTCATGAACACTCAGCGGTCTGCCTGCCGCTCTCTGCATCTCTGCTCAAAAGAATCCCCACTACGCTGAGTCCATATAAATAATATAATAAAGGTAGAAACTGGATCTCTTTGTGCTCCTTCTGGGTGTGTAAGTTAAGGGCATCAGGGGAGCCTGACAACCTGTAAGGAGAACCAAGTTGCTCTCCTGTAATTTGAACCCAGTATCCGAGTCCGGATTGGGGCTTGGATCCGGAAGTAAAGCCCGAGTGCCGATCAGTCTGAAACCACGTGATCGGGGCTGATTTCCGATCATGTGATCGGATCGGGACATCCCTAGTAGAAACGTGGTAGTTTGGTGTGTGACAGACAACCGGACGGTCCTATAGTTGGTTTCGGACCAAGGTTTCTCAATAAATGCTAGAGCACCACTTTATTAATATTTTCTTTGTTTTCTCTCAACGTTGTATTTAGAGCTATACGATGTTAGAACGTTGCTGAGAGGCATGTTTTAAGTTAAGTGTTATTTTCTGTTTGTTAAAGGCAGATCGGAGCTTCAGATGTTGGGACAGAGCTCTGCACCACTTGGTCTCTGTTTGCTGGTTAAGGACCTCCATCCTCTGTGTGAGTCTCGGCGCAGAGTCGTTGCTGTTCCACTGCATCAAGTTGGCTGGGTTGGATCCTGGAAGCATTTCCTTTGATGCATTTTGGCCACATACTTCAGGCTGTGAGGCTTGTGACCTCTTTCCTTCATTTCTTACAGTGACGTTGTGTCTGACTCTAGCCGGGCCTGTGCGAAACCACCCGTCCTTCTGTGTCTCACAACCAGTGAACAGAAACGTGAATATTTTAGGAATAACAAAGCAAGGATTTATTTGTATTTTGTTGACACTTGAAATTCAGTTTTAACGATTGTTTTGTACCAATAGCAATACTGACTTGCCCAAATAATGAAACTTGGGCCTGACCAGAACCTTTATGTTGATTCCGAGTGTTTGCTCAGATTCTTTTCACTGCAGCTCCAAGTCAAGATGAGAAGTTTCCCAAAGCCTCGCCTGCCCTCTGGTCTTCACATCCCAACTACAAAACAACAAACACGAGCAGGTTTTTTTTCTCCTGCAGGAGGGTCTAAACCACACAAGCATCATTCAGGCTGTGCTGTTAGAACAGAAACTCCCCAACCTTTACCCTGTTTGCCTGTTTTCTTACAGACAGTCACTGGTTGAGTAATAAAGTATATTTGCAAATGTTTCAGATCTCAATTTCAGTTTTGAGTATTCTCTAAACATTATCTTAATGAATAGCAGAATATGAATAAATGCATGCCAACGTGGAGGAGTAGATGTGCTTACGCACGTAAAGTTTCTCTCTCACCAAATAGAATATTTACTAAGAAATCACAATATAACTATAGACACATTATTTTGTCGTGTGTGTGTGTGTGTGTGTGTGTGTGTGTGTGTGTGTGTGTGTGTGTGTGTGTGTGTGTGTGTGTGTGTGTGTGTGTGTGTGTGTGTGTGTGTGTGTGTGTGTGTGTGTGTACTGAGCCAGGATTCTCTGGAGGTTTCTTCCTGTTAAAAGGGAGTTTTCCTCTCCACTGTCGCTATATGCTTGCTTAGTATGAGGGTTGCTGTAAAGTCACTGACACTAGTCAGTGACTTGATGCAATTTGCTGGGTTCCTTATATAGGAAACATTTTTTCTGATTGGCTTAATGAACTGACCTGAATTGGAATGTTTATTATGTGAAGTGCCTTGAGATGACTCTTGTCGTGATTTGGCGCTATATAAATAAACTTGAATTGAATTGAATTTCGTAAAAATAAACCATATGCTGATTATAGATTTTTTTTATTGGGGGGGGGGGGGGGTATTTTTGGCCAGTTGATTTGTGGGAGTGGAGATCAACTGCGCTGTCACTTTTATTTTTATCTGAATGACTCCCCTCCAGGTGACAGCGGTGCAGGGTTTCAGTTTGTAGAGAAAGTTCTGAATAATTGTTTTAGTACATCCATCATTTTCTCATCCTAGTGGAATCTAACGCCGGGCTGCACCAACAGTTAAACCCAGT
The DNA here is from genome assembly GCF_043380555.1 of Nothobranchius furzeri. NCBI lineage: Eukaryota > Metazoa > Chordata > Actinopteri > Cyprinodontiformes > Nothobranchiidae > Nothobranchius > Nothobranchius furzeri. The sequence continues at coordinate 25,247,867 of NC_091756.1, forward strand.
CAGACAAGCTCGATGGTTTTGCCTGATGGGTTTTGGACTTTGGATCTCAAACTGAATCTTGAAAAATGTCTGAATATATTATAATTCAGCTGAAGTCATTTGTTTGTTTTTAAAACAAGTTCACAGAGAAACTGTTTTTATTTTTGGAACATGATCGGTGACTCCCTTAAACCTACAGCCTGCATTAGCGTCTGCTCAGACTGGAATAGCCTGACAGATCTACGTCACACTGACACTAACATCCATGGACGCACCCATCTGACCGGAAGGCTGTTGTTGGTTTTGCATCCAGAAAACAACAGGGGTGTTTCTCAACGCCAAGGAACCTAGCCCTTATGTCTTGGCCCCGCCCCGGTTGCCTAGGAGATTCGTCATCAGGAACCGCCAAGGCGTGTTCCAATGTTCATGTTCTACCGAGGCATGTGTTCTCTGTTTGTTAGCCGTTTAGCTAGCTGAGCAAGGTGTCTTGTAGCCTAGCCCTGGTCAAAAACTCTCCAGAATACACTGCAGTATTTCCAAAAGGGCGGCAGATCAGAAGCTGGCGGCTACTTCGGGGGCAAATTTCAAGTTTAAATGTAAGCTAACTCTTTTAAAATGTTTTTTTAACCCAAAGAAGTTATCTATGGTTGGTTAGTTGCTTAGTAGTGTCAGCTTTGGTGGCTAGTGGGTAGTAACTCGCTTGTGTATTTAATTTAACAAATTTATAGACAATTTAAAAAGTAAAAGGCTCGTTAAATATTTGTATTGAAACTCATATACGTATAAAATATACTGTAATGTTATCTCCCGTGTCACGTGACGTTCCGTGATGCAAGTTCCATTAAACCGTTTTCTTTGAACAAGGAAGGACGGTGTCCTCGTAAGCAAGGCGTTGACATTGAGAAACACCCCAGAAAGTGTCTCTGCTAGTAGAAGCTAACCATTGGCATTAGCAACTCCACCACACAGCAGCACTCAGCCAGGCTTGTGTTATTTGTGAAGATAAAACATCAACGATGCCGAGCAAACAGAGCCAGTGGTAGAGTAGAGTTGCTGTTATCCAATCAGAGAAGTGATGTTAGAATATCAGGAGTTTAAATCCTGCCATCTTCTGCTCCTCTGTTCCAGTAATAACTTCTACTTCCTGAAACTAGAGCACAAGAGCTTTATTGCTGCAGAGATCAACTCACAAAGCTTTCATTTATACTGGAGTGTACTGCAAATGGAATAAAAGCCTGAGTGAACTTGGTGCACCAGAACTGGAGTGCAACCCATCTTTTATTAGCTGTAACTTTTATGCAATAACAAAACGTTGTCTGGTCCTTCTTTTTCTAAAAGTTTGACTGAGAACCTCCACCAGCACACTGGTCTATTTTCTACGTTCCTGAGAGGTTTTCACTGTGTGTGCTAGAGGTCTCGAAGCAGATCATTTACCGTCTGGATGCGGAATTTGTTTCAACAAAAAAGTCAACATGTTAGCAGATCAATGTTGACCCTTTATAGGGCCAACGCCCATATTTAGACACTTCCACTCACATCATAAATGACGTCGGTGTGCCTTTTCACAAACTCTTAGAATTACAAGATTTCACCCAAACAATCATCAGAGATCAAGCTAGTCACGGTTTGCATCATGGCACCATTACATCAATTAGTAGGGGGCTCTGATGCACCAAAAACTGGTGTGTCTGCAGCACCAGATAACTGCTCGGTCTCCTCTCGTGTTTACAGTCGGATTCAAATTCTAACTACTTCAATGAGTGCTCTATGAACGGTTAATATAACAATCACGAGAAACACAAAGTTCACAATTGCACCTCACCTGAGGCGTACTGAGCCTGGACTCTCGTGGGCTGCATCAGGAAGTAGCTAAGCACTGTATGATCATGCTATGCTAACATGACCCTGAATCATGTGGTCATAGATTAGGCATGAAGCCAGTGTCACCAGTCCTTTTCCAGATTCTCAGTAACCAAGTCATGTCACTTAGACAGGAGCCTCATCATTGATAGGCTGCCAATCAACCACCCCACCCCACTCCACCCTACACACACACACACACACACGCACGCACGCACGCACACACGCACGCACACACACACACACACACTCAGAGCCATTATGGATCCATCATACCTCATGGACAAGCTGATGTTCTCTTATTTTGGACCCAAAGACCTGAAGATGAAAACCTATGAAGACCATTCACATTTTGCGTGACTTTCTTAAGCCTTCGAAATGACTTCATTAAGTATAGACGGGAACTTTACAAATTGAAATGACCTTAAGGGGCAGCAGTAGCTCAGGAGGTAGAGCAGGTTCAATCCCAGCTCCCCAGAGAATGCTGCTGTTGTGTCCTTGGGCAAGACGCTTAACCCACCTTGCCTGCTGGTGGTGGTCAGAGGGACCGGTGGTGTCTGTACTTGGCAGGACTCACTTCTGTCGGTGCAGCTGTGGCTCCATTATAGCTCATCCCCACCAGCTTGTGAATGGATGAATGACTGATCGTGTTGTGAAGCGCCTTGGGGGGATGTGGAACCCTAAGAAATAGGGGCTCTTGACCATTTAAAGAAAAAATTTACTAAACTAACAAACTATTCAGAAAGCAATATGGGATTGTTTGAATACAAACGTCAACATTGTTACCATGTATTATTACTATCATTTTATTACCATACTTTATAACACTATTGTCACAAATTATTGAAAAAATATAATTTTTTACGTTTTTTTACACTGATTTGTTGAGAAATCCAACAAATTCCTTAAAATATTCATATTAGAGACACTGCTGTTATTGATTATTTGTTGGATTGGCATACAATCTGAATCTGTCATAAAAACTTGCAGATGAAAGTGTTGTTATGGGTGTTTGGTTGAAACTAAAACTCAGACACTCCAAAAAGTGGCCCAACCAGGAAATAGCAGCTCGTTGGCTAAACTAGGCCTTGATCTGATGATGCTCTGCTATGATTGGTAATTAGAGCTAATCGACCTAGAAGCAAACACAAGAGCCCGACGATCCCAAACACCTCTGGACAACAGTTTCCTTTCTAGCGTCCTTGCTTTGGCACGTTTGGTTTTCCAACAACACAATTTCCACTCCTCTGCTCTGTGAGTCAATGCTCTCACGCCCACACTTTTCTACAAGCAAACATGGCTTCCTTTGGCGGCGGCGTGCACACGAACTCAGCGACGTTCCACGAGCCATTAGGCAAACTGCTCCCTTGTATTTGTGTTCAAATGGGGTATCTTAAATAAGCATGTCTCGTGTAAATAAACGGTCAGAGGGAGGGAGGAGTCTGCGATGTTAGGCCTTAGTGTTGTGGAACCGCAGGTCTAATTGGTGAGGGACAGAAAGAGTTACTGAACCATTCAGCAGCAGCTCCAGAAAACAAGCAACATTACAACATCCAGAGACAGTCTAGTGAACCACCATGGAGGGGGGAAAGGGAGAAACGAGATATGTATCCATTCAGAGAAGCATGTGTGTGCATGTGTGTGTAGCTCAGGAGCGACAGAGTGAAATTAGCCCTACCTGACATCTGTTAGCTATTAAAAGCAACTTCAGGTAGCACATGTCGTCCACATTAGGCTGAACTGAGATTTACATTTCCACATCTCCACAAAGCATAATAAACAATCAGAGGGGGAGTGTTCAGCCAGGTTACCAATGGTGACCACACCAGGACCCAAACGGTTCGGCTACAGAGCACGGACAAAGAGAGTGTGTGTGTGTGTGTGTGTGTGTGTGTGTGTGTGTGTGTGTGTGTGTGTGTGTGTGAGTGAGAGAGGATTATTTCAAACTCTGAATCATTCATACGTGATTAATATAGCTGTCAGCGGTGGCAAGTAAAGGACACTCTCCTACTACCGTGCTTGAGTTTCAGGCTTCTATAGTTGGTTTTAGGCTCCTGACTGATGTGCAGCAGCGTCCGCGGCTCCAGAGCCAAACCTCTTTTCTTCATGTTTTGTTATAAAAAGCCAGACTTTTTTTTTTCTGTTTTTCTAAAAGTGGTTTGAGAAAAAGTGTTTTTGTGGATTTGTTTCAAACTTTGCAGCCCGTCACAAACACATTAGTCACTCCAGCTTCATTAATTACAACCATAGAAAATGTCCTAAACTGCACCGTGAATGTGAGGGCTGGGGTAAGATGCCTTTTTTCCAGTTCGGCTAATTTTTTTTAAAAATTGCAAATTAGACCATTTTGAAAATCTATTTAGAAAAAAAAAAGTGCAGAACAATTAATTGTATCATATATAGGGATGTCCAGACAAGGCATGGGTTTTGCTAACCCTTTATAAAACATTACCCTCAAAGGAAGAACCCTTTTCCACAGATTTGTTTCAGTGAACTCAGAGCATTGTAACATCTGGTGGGGTCAGTCCCCCCTGGCCCCAGATGTAGATACGTCACTGGTCTAGGTCAAGGTTTATGTTTTTAACACCAAACTGAGACAATTACAGGCAACCTTCTGCCACTGCAACTCTTGCAGATGACAGAACATCATGGCCTTACATGTAATCAGTTTGCAGTTAGAGTTTGCAAAAACAACCAAAATGCACAAATAAGAAAAGTGTTTTCATTCAGACAGACGCTGTGTCGTTCTGATCTGCAGCTCACACGGCTTCACACGCTGGAACAAACAACATCACGTTGTCATCGTGAACTGTCACATGATTATCACTCACCCAATCACCTGCTCTGATGTCGTTTTCCCGCAAATTGTAGTTCTTTGTAGTCCCAGTCTTTCGGCTTTTTCTTGTGCTTTTTCACAATAATACGTTTAGACAAACACATCCTACACACACACTCACACACACCACTACAAACTCCCGACACACACACACACACACCCACTAAAAACTCCCGACGCACACACACACCACTACAAACTCCCGACACACACACACACACACACACACACACACACACACACACACACACACACACACACACACACACATTACACACACCACTACAAACGTTTTGATGACTCACGGACCCGCCAAACGATACATCCTCCCTCCTGGAAGCGGTTGACGCCATTACAGCGCCGGAGGATGTTTAGGTTTCACTTTCAGATTCCTCACATATAAATTCATGCAATATTCTTTATTATTGTTATTATTAGTGAGAGAAAAGGAAAACTAGATACTACTGAAACATTAGCTACAAATATTTAACATTATTATGTTAAGACTCCTGCTGATTATTATTATTATTTATGTTTTTGTTACAGTTTATATAAATGAGTGTATCTCAGAAACTATTTTATGGAAGCACTTCAAATAAATTTGTGGTTGTTCGAAAGGATTGTGTGCAACTTTTTTCATTGACAATATTGAGGGATAAAGCTGTGGCATTTCTGTATAATGAAAAATATGTGTAAAAACAAAACAATTTTCCATTTTTGAATAGATAATTGCATTTATTAGTAAAGTATTTGGTTGCTATGAATACTTTGAATAAATATAAGTAAAATGTAGAATTTAAGGGTTGTATTGATGTATAGAACGTTGAAATACTCCCAAAAATGGCACCACAGCGTGTAAAAATGTAAATATAAGTTCTGGTGAACTTGTTTCATGGCAGGTCTTAAACGGTTAACACTAGCCGTTGGGACAGTCGCCATCAGAAGTCTACTGCACACTGGAAGCAACAGCAGCGCGGAACGGCAGCGGAACGGCACTGCCTCAAAAATAATCCATCATAGCCTGTGGGGGAGATTCAAACCAGCTGCGACGCTGAACATTTCAGGTGCGTCCCAGAAGTGGCACGCCGCGCCGTTAAAGATAGGATCGGGTTGTATTTTTGCCGCAAACCACTTCAGGGACGCAAAAATTTCCACGGTTAACATTGGGCTTGACAGGAAATCACACATGGTTTCAGTGTAAAACCCCTGGTGATTTTCTAAATAAAAGTTTACTGCATCAAACAGCAATATCAAATGTGATTTCCTTCTTTTGGGTTTAATGGCAGACGGCATGAACTCCAGAGGTTTTGTGATCTCGTGAGTCGAGAGAGGAGCAGAGCGAAGAAGCCGCTTTGCAGCTGAGACTCTCCCGGCGTTAACTGGAGTGCAGCGACTGTCACGAATAACCCTTCTGCGCCGCTGATGCTAGTGTGCAGTAGGGGTTAGGCCACTGGAAAACTGCCCCCAAATCACATTTTGCAAGGTTGGATCTAAACAAAGTGGATCTTCAACATGCAACAAGAAGAAATGGAAGAAACATGAACTTCACTTGGAAAAAACTACCAAACTAACATGAACCTGGAAAAATCTTGAGATGCTCCACAAAAACATTACAAAAGTAAAATATACTGTTATTAAATGACTATTATTAATACTGTAGATTACTGAAATGCATGAAATCACTTAAGAAATGATTGTTGGTGCACACCACTGAGCTTAAAACTGAAACACTGTTAAAAACTGTTGCTTTAGGCTATTTGTCACAAACAAAAGTTCACTTCATTTTAGTAAATGGGAACAAAACAAAATATGGGATGTTTATTATCATGCACAGAAGTAAGAGTCTTAAATCAGCGTGTCATTCTTCATCCCTGCTCCATTATTAAAGAACCTTTTCACTGATCTCAGTTTAAATGAGGATCAGTCGGGCTCTCCCAACAAGCCAGGTGAGAGCAGAGCAGCGGAACAGTCAGCAGATTCAACAGGATCCATAATTCACCTGATTATTGTTGGAAGTGAGTGGAGAAACACGCAAATGCTGGTTGACGGCAACTGTTGCCCGGCAGCTCCCTCCTCCTCCTCCTCCTCCTCCTCCTCCTGAGTGGAGAAAAGCAAGCCAGGGTTTTTCTTGACTGCCATCTCCCCCTACTGGCCAGATGTGGTAAGTCAGAGGTTGGATTCACCACAGAAACTGGTTGGGTTAAAAAAAATCTAATCTAGAAACTTTTTGGCTTGTTGCACGTTTAAGTATCCATTTAATTTTAAATCTTAACGCGTTTTACTTTTTATTTCATTAAAATTAAAATGCACCATTAAAGGAGACTGAATATAGAAAACCTACCTAAAATGACCACAGCCCCGAACGCTGTTGCGTAAAATCTGTGTGTGTGTGTGTGTGTGTGTGTGTGTGTGTGTGTGTGTGTGTGTGTGTGTGTGTTTTCGGGAGCAATGAGGGAGGAAAAACTGGCATCAGATTCCTTGTCTTTTGCGTCACATTCTCCCAGCCAATCATATGTGGGCTTCCCCCCTCCCTGAACGGTCACATATTAATAAAGCCCGCGTGCAGCCAGTCTGCAGTTCAAAGCGCACGAGCCTGATCAGGATTTAACTGGCGGACCACAGAGGAGCTCTGAGCTGTTTTTACTCCACAGAGCTAAGAGGAAAGCTCCCAGCAGCTGGTTTTGTTTTGTCTTTGGAGTTCACGGATCCGCGTGCAGAAGCGCTCCGATCCAGGGAGGTCTCAGCGTTGCCACGCTCCAAATCAGATTTACGCACGCGACTCTGGTGCAGCAGAGAATCCGTTTTAAGCAAATAAAACCGCAACTCTGTTGATGCTTTTTGCATAAAGAGACTCTGGCTTATTAAAAGTCAGTTTTGTTTTGTTTTTTCCTCTCGCGTGAAGAAAAGCAACTGTTCCATTTTCACGCGTAATTTGGCACCAATCCGTTTCTCGTATGAATCTCCTCGACCCCTACCTGAAGATGACGGAGGAACAAGACAAGTGTCTCTCTGACGCCCCGAGCCCGAGCATGTCCGAGGACTCCGCGGGCTCCCCGTGTCCGTCCGGTTCGGGTTCCGACACCGAGAACACCAGACCGTCGGAGAACGGGCTGCACCGAATGGACGGCGAATTCAAGAAAGAAGAGGACGACAAGTTCCCCGCGTGCATCCGAGAGGCCGTGTCTCAGGTTCTGAAGGGCTACGACTGGACCCTGGTGCCCATGCCGGTGCGCGTTAACGGATCTTCTAAGAACAAGCCTCACGTGAAGAGACCGATGAACGCCTTCATGGTGTGGGCACAGGCGGCGCGGAGGAAGCTCGCAGATCAGTACCCGCACCTCCACAACGCGGAGCTCAGCAAGACTCTGGGCAAACTCTGGAGGTAAGCGCTTTTACGCACGAAATTAGGACGCACTCTGGCGTTTCATCCCACTAATCTTCTTGGTTATAACTAAAACTGTTATCTAGGATATTTCCTTTCTTCCACACAAAGTTAATTTTATTAGCGAATTAAAGCGTTTCATGTTTCTAAAACACATTTTTACGCACAAACTACATTTTTACGCACAGACTTCTGAACGAAGGAGAGAAGCGGCCTTTCGTGGAGGAGGCTGAGCGCCTCCGGGTCCAGCACAAGAAGGACCACCCGGACTACAAGTACCAGCCGAGGCGCAGGAAGTCGGTGAAGAACGGCCAGAGCGAGTCGGAGGACGGCAGTGAGCAGACGCACATCTCCACCAACGCCATCTTCAAAGCGCTGCAGCAGGCGGACTCTCCGGCCTCCAGCATGGGAGAGGTGCACTCTCCTGGGGAGCACTCAGGTAAGATCAAGCAGAAAACCTGTTTGGTCACGTAATTACCCCCCCCCCCCCACCCCCCACCCCCACCACCCCACACACACACACACCTTCTGGATAAATGTCTTTAGATGCAAATGGGTAGAATTCTCATACATGAAAACAAACAAGATTCACTGAGAAACAAGCGCTGAAACATTATTTTAACCCAATCTGTCTCACTTCCAGGTTCACCCCCCACCCCTCCCACCACCCCAAAAACTGACAGCTCAACTAAGATGGACCTGAATCGGGAGGTGGGCCCCCGCCCCATGCCCGACGGCACCACCGGACGTCAGCTCAACATCGACTTCCGTGACGTGGACATTGGTGAGCTGAGCAGCGACGTCATCTCCCACATTGAGACCTTCGACGTGAATGAGTTTGACCAGTACCTCCCGCCCAATGGCCACCCTGTCCCCACCGGCGGCGCCGCCCCTGTCACCTACACGGGCAGCTACAGCATCAGCGGCGCTCCGCTCAGCCCGCAGGCGGGAGGAGGCTCGGCCTGGCTGGCTAAGAGCCAGAACCAGCAGGGACAGCAGCAGCACACCCTGACCACCTTGGGGAGCAGTGTCGGGGGCTCCGAGGTGACTCCGGCGCAGCACCGGACCCAGATCAAGACGGAGCAGCTGAGCCCGAGCCACTACACCGAGCAGCAGGGCTCCCCGCAGCATGTGGCCTTCAGCCCCTTCAACCTGCAGCACTACAGCCCCTCCTCCTCCTCCTCCTACCCGACCATCTCTCGGGCACAGCAGTACGACTACCCCGAACACCAAGTCGGGGGTTACTACAGCCATGCAGGGGCGGGGCAGGGATCTGGGTTGTACTCGACTTTCAGCTACGTGAGCCCCCCGAGCCAGAGGCCCATGTACACGCCCATCGCAGACAACACGGGGGTGCCGTCCATCCCGCAGAGCAGCTCGCAGCACTGGGAGCCGGCGCCAGTCTACACCCAGCTCACCCGACCCTGAGCCACCCCCGACCACCTCCCCTCCCACCCCAACAGGAACCAGACACTTGAATGAACTTCCAATCGGCTCACAGAGTGCCTTCAGTAGAAGCTTCTTATATTTTTAGAGGAAAGACTAAAGAAAATCCTCTGTGAGGATTTATTGATTGTTAATATTTCTGTAGTTCACGTTTCTTCCTGCTTCAGTTGTGCTTTTAACCCACAGGGTCGGGGGAGGGGTGGGCCCTATAGATAAAACCAAATATAAAAGCTTTAAATGCTGGTGAAACCTGAAGATCAGAGCAGCTGTCACCATGCTGCGCCATCCGTGCCTTCGTTTTTGTAAGATGTTTGAAACTTTCTGGTTATTTTTTTTGTTTTGTTTTGTTTTTTTTTACCGTGGCCACAGCTGAGATTACACTTACCGCCCAACGGTGCATGCTGGACAGCTACAGGAAGTCACCTTTAACCCTCCCACCCCCAGGTGTCCCCCTCCAGGCTCCTACTACTCCGGTTTCAGCTAGCCCCCTGCCCTTCCCCCTCCTCTCCTGCTCAGATCACATTTTAATTTATTTATTTGTTAGTGTTAACTTTATTTCAAAGAATTATTTTATGTACTACTCTTACAGCCGAGTTGTAGACAGTGTAGAAATCCTTCTTTTTTCTTAGTTTGGACCCAGAATTTAGAGCAGAGAATGCTGTAACCATCTTTTTGTTGTTTATTTATCTTATCTAAAAGTCTCCTTTCTGTATGCATTACATTTATGTATGTTCTCTTCTGCGGGTCGAGAGCTAAGGAGGGGAAACTCGTGTTGTTTAATATTTGTGAAATGGATTTTAATTTCCTCTAAAACTACAAATGAAATGTACGCGTAGACTTTTCTTCTGTTTGTCTCTGTTTCTGGACCGATCCTCTGTTCCCCTCTCGAGCGTCTCCTGCCACCTCTCCATGTAATAGTCATTAAAGAATCTTTTGTACATGTATTTGCAATAAAAAAAACAAAAGTGCATTTAAATATGAACAGTTTTTTTAAAGGACAACAGGAGCTTAAGGTCCTAATCGTATGTCTAGATGAGGTCAAAGGTCAGGAGCAAACACTGATCAGAAGATGTTTTGTCTTTCATTGGATAGATCTATAACTTCAAAACATTAACTTTTGTTAATTAACCAACCATTCGATGAATCAACCTTTTTAATTCAAGAGTCTAAATGGTTTGTTGAGACAAAAAAAAAACATGAAACTTAGATCAAAGAAGCCACGAAATCTGCTTTTCCTTCCGTATTTTTCTGTGACTTCATTTTTTTCGCCTCCCTGTTGTACAGTGAATGAACTAAATTCCAACACGTCATTTAAACAATCTCCCCCAAGAGGCCGAAGTAACAATATATTTCAACAGCAGTAAAAATCAAAAAGTGTTTCTATTCGGCAAAAACATTCAACGTTTTACCGAGGTTCTTAAAAATTATGTCTTGTTTAAATTTAAAAGTCAATATTTGTCCAAAAAGTTCCCACATTTGATAAAATGGTCCTTTTTGTAAAATAATAGCTACATTTGGAGCAGTCTTAACTGTGCTTGTGCATATGCGTAGAGCAATGGTCACCAAATAGAGGCTCGGGGGCTGAATGCGGCCCACAACATGCACTCTACCGGCTCGCTGGAGTCTGTCAGAGACCTGGAGGTTCGCGTCATTTATGAGCTCAGACAACTAACTGAATATTCTGATGAAAGTTCGTAGCTAGATGCAGTTAACAGGAAATCCAGTTAGCCAATAAAATTACATAAAACATCTAAAAGTGCGCGACTGCCTCGGGAAATGAACGATCTGTTTCCTAGTCTGTGTTTTGGCACCGATGCTGCAGCTGTCCAGAGCTGCCGAGGCGTATCTTTATTAAAGCGACAGTTCACATCACATCCACGGTGATTGGCTCAGACCAGTTTGCTCATCCAGTGCAAACTGCAGTTCATCCAGTAGTCTGCTGTCCACGGCTGCTTCTCCTACTTCCAAACGTTTGGTTGTTTTTAGGTCGGGACTGGGCGGCGTTTTATTTTCACATGAGAAATGCAATCTAAGGTTGGAATGGGTTCAAACGTTCTTCCCAACTTCTTTTAATGTTTTACTTCTAAACTTGGGTACAATTTGCATTGTGGTAAATCAGGCTGATGCTGCAGTTGGTAGCACTGTTGCCTCACAAGAACAAGGTTGCAGGTTTGAATCCTGCCAGCGTGGCCTAGCATGTTCTAATGCACACGTGAGTTTCCTTCAGCTAGTCCGGCCTTTTCCCACAGACCCAAAGCACGCACGTTGGGCTGACTCTAAACAGATTATTTTTGTTCCAACACACAAAACCTTCAAACTGAGAGACGGTTCAGCTTCCTCTGCAGCTCAAATTCCATTTGAGATAAAACGCAATCACCTGGCCAGGAAGTGCGTCCACGTAAAACCTTCTCCCTTTGCTAAAGGTTACACTGTTAAAGCTGCAGGAACTCAGACGAGTTGTGTTTGCTTCAGTGTTTTTGGTTGTCAGCAACTTTGTTGTTGTTGTTTGTGTATGCTTAAAATTCAAGGTTGCATAAACTTTCACTCTAATACATCAGTTACAGCATCTTCATCGTGTTTAATCATGAGACATGACTCTAACTAAACATGAGGGTGTGAAACACAAGAGGGCTTTAAATAAAATCCCTGAGATGTGATGACTTGGCTTCATGGACATGGTTTGGGCTGGAAAATGGTAAAATGAACTTTTTCAGCTGGTGGTTTTTGTTCATTTTGCTAAAACACAAACTGGTAGGTAAAGATTTGTGCAAAAGCAAACCAAATGCCTGCAAGTGATTTTGTTTTTTTAAAGAAAGGGCTACAAGTTCTGTTAATAAAAACTATGATCCCTTAGAAATGCGTTCAGAATGTTTAAATACGTCTAATTTGAATATTTACAGTGTATATATATTTAAAATACCAATTAATAGGTTTGTTGGACATCATCGAGAAAAAGCACCAAAAATATTTGAATCATACACATCCTGACTTGCCACATAAGTGAAGGCGTTTGATAAAAGCCTCTGTCAGTGGGCTCCTGAGCAGCTGCGGCTGGTGTGGTCTCAGAGGTCCACACCTCTGTCTCCATTAACCTTCCCACTCCACCGTGGGTTTGTTGTGCATGATGATGTGGCCTCTCCTTCAGGGGTTGCTTCCTGCAAACCTTCGGTCCAAACTGCAAAGGAAGGGTTGCCAACACTTTGGACAAGTCAGATGCAGGAGTGTGAGACACAGAAGACCTTCCATCCAGGTCCATGGAAGAGCAGAGCAGGACTGGAGGGAGATCTCTTCTGGAGGAAGAGGACTGCTTCTGGTCCTTGGGCCATGTTTGGTTTGATGGTTTTTATTTAATTTGTCGAACGATCCCAGTTTTCCCTGTAACTGCTCTCAGTGTTCTGTCCCAACATCCCATCTCTTGGTCTACTTACCGTTTCCTTTTTAGCCCCCTTGGCCCAAGCGTCAGACACACACCACTGAGAAGAGCCGACATCTTTTACCCCTCTTGAAGAACTTTTATAATTCTTTCCATTGCTCAGCTGACAGCTGCCCTCTTGGGTCGGTATTTCCTGTCAGTCAGCCAGAACGTGCAGCTCTGCAGGGTCTGGAGGCTCCTTTTCAGCAAAACTATTATTTACTCACTTTCTGTTGGTTTCACATTCCAGAATGCTTTAACAAAACGTCCATCTTGACTGAATAATTCTATTTTATTACCATATTTCTTGATATAAAGTGAAAATAGTTGAAACTATTTAGCTGCGTGGAGAGCCTGTTTTTTCTGTCTCTGTGGAGCGAGCGGCTGCGGCGTGGACCCCTCTTCGAGTCCTCGCAGCTGGCACGGAACAAAGGTCGAGGAAGGGAAACACTGAGTGATGTCAGGCTGTTGGAGAACCAGACACCATGTTCCTGTAATGTGGATGATGTGTGAGGCGACGCGGTGTTTTCATATTTACTAGAGGCAGCTCATGAACACTCCATTTACAGAAGGTTAAGGAGCCCAAATGGCTGAGCTGCTGCAAAGCCAAGACTCACTTTGTGGTGCCCGACTGCCGTCGGACGCAGCTCCGCCATCAATGCGACGTGTGCTTTATTAAAACCGCTTTCCTTATTTACAGCTGCTAGAAAAATCACATGTAATAATTTAGCCAGGTCAGATAGAGATAAGTGTTTCATTTAGTTGTGTTAACTGAAAATAGTTTGATTCAACGTCTGACAGGAGTCCCAACTAGATAGAGAAAAAAATGCTGTAATAAAATATGCAAATTTTCTGTTGGAGTCTCAATACACGGCTGTAAAGTTTCCATATCGCTGGGTCACATGAGCCGAACATGGAAATGTGCTTGTCATTTTTTTATAAAGTCCTATCATGGACAGGCTTTGGTGGACTTTGGGAAGCCCCCCCCCCCCACACCGCCCACTCCAGTCACTTGGTTTCAGTCACATGACCAGAGTTCATTTCATTAATTATAATGATGACAAATTCATTTTGTTGATGCCTCTTTGAAAACGAGACGCTGATGAGCTAAAAGTAGCTCTTTGGTGACTAGAACATGACCAGAGGCGGTGTCACCATTAGGCAAAGGTGGGCGATTGCCTTGGGCCTCAAAAACTTTAAGGGCCCCATGATGAACACTTAACTAATATGTTTAAGGTATTTTTCGCTCTGAAACGAGTGAACCATGTCATTGTAAAAAGCATTGTAATGAATTGGTGTGAGACTGCTTTCTGTGAGTGTTTCAATGTCCCCTGTTGCCCAGCTACCATGGACTATTCCATCCACAACGTGTTAGGTATCAGCGGAGCTGCGGAAGCGAAGAATAGAAGAGGACGTTTGTTGTCTGAGAAGAAAATGAAGCAAAGTTATCCAAGTGGGTCTGAAAAACGTAAGAAGCAGGAAGAAAGCAAAAAGTTTGTGTCAACCCTGCCAAAGGTCACAGATTTTTTTACGGTGCTACAGCAGAGTAACACCAATGAAAGTCGCAAATTTAATGCGGCAAATAAACAAGCTGCCGCTAGCATTAGAGCTAGCAATGCTAACGCTTTTAGCGAAGTGGAGGAGTCTGTTGCTGGAAGCTCAAGGTGCGGTGATGCAGGAGGAGAGGAGCAGAGGAGGAGGAGGAGAAGAGAAGAAACAATCTACAAAGCTCAAGAAACAGGGAAAGGAGAGAAACAAGATGATTAAAGGAGCAGAGGAGGAGGAGAGAAAGAAACAAAGCATTCAAGGCAAGACTCAGAAGAGAGAGAAGGAAAATAAAATTAAAGGTAGAAAATGGTAACTTTGACATGGTTGTGTAGTTTTTTCTGTATCTCCATATTTAACCATTTTGTCTTATGTTTTATTGCTTCCTTTAGTGAAAGCAGACTAACTAAGGCACGAGATAGCGGCGTTTCACCCGAGAAAATGAAAACGAAGAGAATAAGTGGGTGGGCAATAAATCAATACAAACATGAATATCATTATTTTTGAACAAATCAAATGATTTCATGCTAAACATATTTGTTAAACACATTCTTTTTTCCATTCAGATGCAGTTCCAGAGATTCTTGACATCAGTGCCATCCAAGACTGGACCAGTAAAGAAGTTATGCAACCTTTTTGTAGTAAGAATTAAAACAAAATCAGAACAGCTGTGGAGGGCCTCTTGTCTTTGCTTGCCTTGGGCCCCCAAATTGATAGATCCGCCCCTGAACCTCACAAGATGTGTAGGAGTTTTTGTTAACGAGCCGACACGAAAACTGTGCTCAAAAATCTCAATTCTGCCTTTCTCACAAAAACCAAGAGTGACAGCGCTGCTGCTCCGTCTATGTCCCAGACCCAGCTGCAGCCGCAGAATGTTCTGGCTAAGTCTCCTGACCCGGGACATATAGAATAAATCACAGGAGGAGGGATGAAAAAGGAGAAACTATATTTGTTCTTGTAAAGAAGAACTAAGGGAGCGCCGTCGAAGTGAGGCGAAGGTCCGTACAGGCTCGTGACGCGGTGGACGATTTAGAGGGGCGACTGGAGCTGGAGAGGGAGGTGGTCAGGTCTGAGGAGGGTTCGGGCTCCAGAGAGGTTCTCCAGAGCGTGGGCGAGTGCAGGGTGAGTGGTGGTCCAGAGATGAGGTCCGTCTGGTCATGGCTGGAGAGCTGGTTGTGGAAAGGATACCTGGAGGCAGGATGAGGGGTTAGGAACTCGAGAGGCTAGAGTGGAGCACAAAAGGTTTTAGGTTGAGTTGGCACACCATCTCAGGTTGAGCAAATCCCAAAGTGAGTATTCATCCAGCATAGTGGGGCTGTCTCCCCCTTTAAGCACAGACCGGCTGATAGAGAATCTGCTGCAGCGCCCGCTCTTCGGCTCCACCCACCTGCAACTGAGCACTCACACAGGTAATGGTAGATCCACTCACCTCAGATCCCGACAAGTAGCCTCAGCAGCTGAGAGGAGACCCCCCCCCCCCCCCCCCCCCCCCCCCCCCCACACACACACACACTCACACACATCAGAAATCCAGCACCAACGTCAATAGTGCATGGCTGCAGACCCGGAGACCGCAGATTCAGGCTTGTGTTGTTTTTGAGACAGCGCCCTCTAAAGGATGAGTGTTTATTGCAAGCGTAGACTCAAAACATTCCTTTGAATCACGGTACATGTGTAAAATTTTATTAGAAGATAGAAATGCCAGAATTGTATTAAAGCAACATAAAGTTATTTAAGTGCTGATGAAGCATTACATAAAACTATTAAATAATTGACCAGTCTTGCTCCATCTAACTGAAATATACACACCGGAAAGAGAAGATCTCTGAACGCCGACGCTCATATAAATAAATAACGTCATTTTAACACACGTAATCATACATCGGAGCTTTAACATTGTTAATAATTGTCTCGCTTTACACTACAGTGGACGGCGCGCAGCCTCTGTGGAGAAATACCCGTCCATCAGGATTATCAATAACTAGTATAAACACATCACATTTATCCCTGTCCCTGTTTTCCTCGTGAAACAAATGAACGTTAACCTTACCCGGTAAAAACACGTTCTCTGCAAATCTGAGGGCTGCTAGCCCGCTTGATTAATCACTGCAGTTCATCTCCATCCTCAGTCTCCATCAAAGTTTTTAAAGAAACAAAACGAGTTGAGTTTACGTCCTTGTCTGTTAGTGCAGCCGACCACGCAGCAAACTAAAACCATTTTACTGTCAAATCAACTAAATAAAAGCCATAAAAGGCTACAAACTGGCTTGTTTTGACTAGCTTCACTGGCGTTTCTACGGGTGTAAACAGTCTTTTTGCCGTCCATCATGGCGAAGGGGGCGGTCGCATGAGTGGCGTGACGTCACGTGCAAAGGGTCAATACAAGCCTGAGTCAGCAGTCGGCCTGAAACTGCAGTCTTCGGGTCTGCAGCGATGCCCGTCTCACTAGCGTAGCACTAACCTCTCTATTTGTGTGGATTTTTGATGTGAGTGTGAAGCCAACTTCACTCAGCGCTTCCCTGCCACGGGAACGTGCAGCGCTCAGCCGCTAATTGACGCTACCACGAGCGACGACGAGGCTACTTAGAAATGTTTCCATTATTTTAACACGTTTCTTGTTCGTGTCCTTCGTGAAAAAGTCATGATTGTTGGCAGATAAATGAAAGAAAAGACACTTTTAAGGCAAATGTTTTAAAGTCAGTGTGTCAGGATTATTGTCTCTGCTCCCTGGTTCCTAACAACGGGTCACATTCCTGCTGTTTAACCCAACAGCATAACTGTTTAAGCCCACCTAAATGTTTAAGAGGATCTCTGCTGAGGCTCTAGAGCAGAACTGGGTTATTTATATTAATTCTGTGAAACCTCACAACACTGAAGTTTGTGGAAAAACTTTACTGTATTTAAGTAGGTGGACTTTTCTAAAATGTACATTTAAAGACACAAATATGGAGCTCTGATAACTCAAGTAATAAACAAATACACATCTTTAGTAAATATGGAGCTCTGATAACTCAAGTAATAAACAAATACACATCTTTAGTAAATATGGAGCTCTGATAACTCAAGAAATAAACAAATAAACATCTTTAGTAAATATTGTATAGAATTCTCTTTATGCTCCCTAAGAGTTCATTCTGTTAAGGAAAGAAAATCATACATTTCTTTAGTGAAAATCTACAGAATGATGCACAGATCTGCATCAATTAATTATATAGTGGAGGTGTGACCAAGTCAAGGCTTTGCAAGTCACAAGTCTTTCCAGTCAAGTCTCGAGTCAAGTCCATGTCAAAGACAATCAAGTCAAGTCCAAGTCCTTAACTTTGAATTTTCAAGTCATAAACAAGTCATCTGTCCAACTTCCATTTAATGACAATGATAATAAATAAATTCCAGAAAAAAGCTTCTTAAAGCTTCGTTTATTTGCTTAAACAAGCAGAAAATGATTATAAACAAAGAGCTGCTGCAGTTAGCAGTACAAGATCAAACCCAGATCAAAGAATGAGTTATGATTTTTGTCCACGTCGTGCCACTTTTGTGCTAAAATATCAAATATGCTCAAGTTATCATCAAGTCAACAGATGCAAGTCGATTCAAGTCGCAAGTCATTGGCGTTCCAAGTCCGAATCAAGTCTTACGTTTTTCTAGATTTAATCAAGTCAAGTCATTAAAATAATGACTCGAGTCTGACTCGAGTCCAAGTCATGTGACTTGAGTCCACACCTCTATTATATACATCGTTGTGATTATCAATAAAGTAAAACAATAAATGATACCAGTCTGGGGATTATTGCTTTACGAAATCTGGGGCAGCTGAGATTGTGTCCCATAGCCCTAAAATCCATCCATCCATCCATCCATCCATCCATCCATTTTCATCTGCTTATCCGGAGTCGGGTTGCAGGGGCAGTAGCCTAAGTTGAGAGGCCCAGACTTCCCTCTCCCCTGCCACTTGGGCCAGCTCTACCAGGGGAACGTGTCCTGGGTCTACCTTTAGGTCTCCTCCCTGTTGGACGTGCCCGGAAAACCTCACCAGGAAGGCGTTCAGGAGGCATCCTGACCAGATGCCCGAGCCACCTCAACTGGCTCCTCTTGATGTGGAGGAGCAGCAAATCTACTCCGAGCCCCTCCCGAATGACCGAGCTTCTCACTCTATCTCTAAGGGAGAGCCCAGCCACTCTTCGGAGAGAACTCATTATGCCCGCTTGTATCCGCGATCTCGTTCTTTCGGTCACTACCCAAAGCTCATGACCATAGGTGAGGGTAGGAACGTAGATCAACCGGTAAATCGAGAGCTCCGCCTTCTGACTCAGCTCTCTCTTCACCATGACAGACCGGTACAACGCCCACATCACTGCAGATGCAGCACCAATCTGCCTATCAATCTCACGCTCCGGTTTTCCCTCACTCGTGAACAAGACCCCGAGATACTTAAACTCCCCTGTCTGACCTATAAAATCATTTGTTACAGAATATTATTTTGTTCAATTTTTTGTAAAACTCAAAACAAAAATTTTTTTTGACTAAGACCTTTTTGAGATTTAGTCTACTAAAATGAAGATGCCCGCCCAAAACGACACAACACATGACCCTGCCCTAACTGTTCCGCTCTCATTCGTCCCTACTGCCTTGTATATAGTAGCCATTTCTCAAATTATTGCAGCTTTATTTTACAGGTATTGTTTTTTCCTGATTATATTCTTACTTCCTATATTTGCTTATCTCATATTTTTATCTTTCTTTGATGCACCAAGTGGCAACAAAAGCCTTCTGATTCTGATGCTCTTTTTGTTTATATTTTACACTTTTTATCAACGTTCTGATAAACAGAAACACAGACAGGTTCTATATAACTGCTACACCTGCCTGTCTCCATTAGTCACCAGGCAAAAGGCGGGGGACACTATGGACAGGTTACCTGTCCATCCCAAGGACATATATAGACAAATGAGACCAACTATACACACAGTCACTTTCACCTAGGAACAATTTAGGGTCATTAGCGAACTGAATGTGCATGTTTTTTTTTTGACTGTGGATGGAAACTGGAGAGCCCAGGATAAACTGATTCATTCAATGCGAGAACATGCTAGCTCCTCTCAGAAAGTACGTTTACACGGGGACTGGGATTGAGCCACACCTGTCCTAGTGTATCCCATTTTTTCAAATAGAAAATACATTTGTCTACCCTTTGAAATAGTTTGTTTGTACATATTCTCAATAAATCTGCAACTGTTCTGGAAGATTTCTGCACTGGAGCTCCAAAACAGGTAAAAGGCTGCAGGCTCTTACTGCCATAGAACACATAGTTCTAATTAGAGCGCTCCAAACCCTTAATGAGCAAAGATTGTCTCATTTCAGGGGTTTAGAGGACGCTGATCATGGGTGACAATGCAGGCCAGCTGGAACTGAACCAGAACTAATCACAGAGGCATGTGGCTGTGACGTCAAAGATTCACGGTGACAGCACCGATTGCAGCTCCATGTACTGATTATCATCTGATACCCTTCCAGGCTGCTTGTCCGGCTGTGAAGGGCCGATACGGCTGACGATTAGAGGCCACACCATTGTTGGAGTAGGGTGAGGTATGAAAGACAGAGCAAGGCCTTGGTTAGGGCGAAGCAGGGAGGGTCAGGGAGGGAAAGTTTCTTTCTGAGATCACTGCTGATGCAGTCATATGGTGTGGAAGGTGGAGTGACAGCTGATATAATGACTTGTTTTGGGAGGAGAATTTGATTTCTTGCTATTTTAAGGGGCCGAAATGAAGAAAGTCGCATTGT
The DNA here is from genome assembly GCF_043380555.1 of Nothobranchius furzeri. Lineage (NCBI taxonomy): Eukaryota > Metazoa > Chordata > Actinopteri > Cyprinodontiformes > Nothobranchiidae > Nothobranchius > Nothobranchius furzeri. The sequence goes on from NC_091756.1 coordinate 25,268,105, forward strand.
AAATAATCTGTATTTATATAGCACCTTCCTAGGGTTCTACAACCCCCCAAGGTGCTTCACAACACAATCAGCCATCCACCCATTCACATCCTGGTGATGAGCTATGATGTACCCACAGCTGCCCTGGGGCGCACTGACATAGGAGAGGCCTGCCGTACACTGGCGCCACCGATCCCTCCGACCACCACCAGCAGGTGAGGCAGGTTAAAGCCTGATTTATACTTCTCCGTCTGTGTCGGTGCGGAGACATGCAACGCCATTATGCGTCGGCGCAAGGGCTCTTCGACAGGCTCACAGAGACATGACAAAACTTTTAAACATCTGTCAAAAGTGACGGAGACCGCAAGCTTGTGATTTGGTCAGGACGCCGCTCCCTGTACATTCGTCACCAGCACCGCTGTAGCTCTGTTAAAAAGTAAACAGATATTTAGCGACAGACCCAGAACAGATTAAAAAACGCATCGCAGAAAAAGTCCGAAAATAAGAATATATATTCACCCGTGAGTGAAGGAGTACAAAAAACGGAGCAAACGTGGACAGAAACGACAGGAAATGTGGGTTTAGAGGTGAAGACCGCATGAAGAGGTGGAGGAGAATAAGGACACATTTGTCTGTTATAAAGTCTCTGAAATAAATAAACACATCAGTAAATACGCCATCGGGGACCAGATGCATGAGTGTTATGGTGGCAGGACACCACAGAACAGCGCTACACCCTCTGTTCTCCTGGCGGGGAATTGCTTTGCATCGCTCCGCTGCCTGAACAGAAGTTCGAATGTGAAAACTTTTTCGAAACTCCGTGTGCGTCTCTCTGTTGCAGAGCTCATGGAGAAAAATAACCAGGCTTAAGTGTCTTGCCCAAGAACACAACAGCAGAATTCTCTGGTGGGAGCCGGGGTTGAACCTGCAACCTTCCAATTACTGGACAACCTGCTCTTCCTCCTGAGCTACTGCTGTCCCAACATGAGCATGAATTTACTCTGAAAAGGAAATGAGGAGTTAGCATTTTAGAATAATATCTTTTCTCGCCTTTAGCAACAATCCAGCCTGTGGTAGGATGGAGCGCTGGAGCAGCTCCATAGACCGTGCTGGCTCTATCATTACAGTTAGTGATGAACCTTCAGGAAGTCAGCGAGCTGTCACCAACACCAAGTGCCCAGTTTAAAACTGCAACCAACACATTTAAGAAAGAATGACCATACGAACAAAACCACAGATATTAAACTTGTCTTTTTTTCTTTTCTTCTTTCATGTTTTTCAGTTTTATACTAAATCAGGTCCAGCAGCCAAAAACCTGCAGAAGAAGAAAACAAACAAATATAAGGCGCATGGATGGGCTACAAAAACAGCTGAGGAACTTATCAGGAAGACAATTCTTCATACTGCAATCGTGTGTGTGTGTGTGTGTGTGTGTGTGTGTATCCCAGGTAAACTCGAAGCTCTGTGGTTGTTTTGGTTGTTTTTATGCTGCTCTCAGGCAGCGTGCTCTAATAAAACAATGACTTTAATTGCGAGTGTGCTGCCATCCAGCAGCATGGGAAAATGAAAAACACAACCATGGCACCGTTCTCAGAAACAACTCATTATTAAAAACAATGGAGAGCTGCTCCTTTGTGTTTGGCTGTTTTTTGTTTAGTTGCTCATTTTGCTGAGGGGCAGAAAACATGCAGCGTATGATCCATCTTTACTGCCCTTCAGGGCTCTGTTACAGCATGACTCTGACCTGCTGTACAACACACCGGGATGCAAGTGCAGCTAGCTGCTGGTTAAAGGAAATGTGTGTTAAAATTTATGGTGACTGACCTGTTCTTAAAAATTCTTGACCTTTAAAAATAAAACCACTTTAGACATCATAGAAAATTATATCAGTGTGGAAAACTAGAACTGGAAGTCTCTTTCACTCAGTAGGAGGCAAAAAGGACACTGGAAAAAATAACTGAGTGGAGCGTTGCAAATGCTTGGTGCGGTCAAAATGATTTCCTAAAGGCGTGATTGACTGAAAAACATTTTTTTAATGATTATTTCTGATTAGAATCTGTCACGCTGAGTTTTTCATACAGGCTGAACATGAAAATAGTCTCCTACACCTACAGCGGGTATGGAAAATATTCAGACCAGTTATTTGGCAGCCATTTTCTAAAATCAATTAAATACGTATTTTTTTCGCATTGATGTACACACATCACACCATTTTATATAAAATAAAGAAACAGAATTATTAAAAAAGACAAAGTGAAATATCACATGGTCCTAAGTATTCAGACCCGTGGCACTCATATTTAACCCTTATATGTCCTAAGTGCATATTTTTTTTGGCTATGCTATTGCAATGTATCATTTTTTTGGAGATAATGTGTACTTTTGGTGGAAATATAAAAAAATGATTAAAAACTTTTCCCTACTTCATTTAAAGTAACACTGAAATCATTTTGTAGCGTTGCCGCCCTTAGTGCATTTTTGCACCATTGATTCCCATGTAAATAATGTTTTCTCGTAAACCAAAATAATATCATATATATATATATATATATATATATATATATATATATATATATATATATATATATGATATTATTCTGTCTGGGTTCCCAGGGCAATTGCAGACTCAATTTTGAGTGTTTTTTTTATGTTTTCCACTAGATTGCACATTTTTCTTATGCATGCCGAGGAAATAACGCTGCCTTCAAAAAATCAATGAATTTTTTTTATATGTTTTCATTTGTTTACATTTCTGGTTATGATCATGCACCTGACAATAATGGGGGAAATAAATGGATTAAATCTCAGTAACCCACAAATATTTTATCATATTTTGTGAGGACTGAAGCCGAGGACAAAAAATTGGGAGTTATGAAATATCATATGAGGAAGTATTGTGTCTGCTTTTTTTTTTGAGCACCAAAGTTAAAATCGTGACTTTTTTTTAGAAAACATGAAATTACAACAAAACTATAAAGTGAGCAAAAAATATTTTCATGCCTATTTGTGGCTCCAAGGCTGTGACAGTTTAACCCCCAAAAAGTCATCTGAACACAAAAAAATTTATAGATTTTTTTTCTTCATATTTTTACAATTCTAGTATTGATCGAAAACCTGGTAATAAATGGGAAATCTCTGAGAAACACATACATTGTTTGTTATCTTTTGTTAGGGCTGAATATAAGGATGAAATCCATGTAAAAAAATTAGGACATATGAAATATTATATAATATTTCTATAGGAAGTTTTGCATGTGGATTTTTTTGTGCTCAAACACCAGAAACGTTAGAAAATTAAAAGGTAATATAAGGTGCTTTCCATTTCTTCTGATCATCCTTGAGATGTCTTACACCTTCATTGGAGTCCAGCTGTGTTTGATTAAACTGATTGGACTTGGTTAGGAAAGCCACACACCTGTCTATATAAGGCCTTGCAGCTCACTATCCATGTCAGAGCAAATGAGAGCCATGAGGTCAGAGGAACTGCCGGAGAGCTCAGAGACAGAATTTCACTTTGTCTTTTTTAGCAACTTAGCAGAATTTTTTTAAATTCTGTGTTTGTGTTACATGGGGTGCTGTGTGTACATTACTGAGGGAAAAAATGAATTTAACTGATTTTAGCAAGCGGCTGCAATATAAGAAAGTGAAAAATTGATGGGGGTCTGAATACTTTCTGTACCCGTGGTTTGACAAAACACAATGTGATGTGGAACACTGATTACCATGGTCATAACATGGGAGAAACTCCCAGTGTGACACCCCCAGCCTTCCCTGAGCTCACACCTATTGAGACCCTCTGTGAGGGTGGGGGTAGTTCACCCCCAAACGACAGTTCTAGGAGGCTATTCTGACATCCTGCAAAGTAACTCCAGCAAAACTTTCCAAAAACGCACAAGTTCAAGAAATGTGAAGCAGCTATGAAATCAGGAAAGTGGAACTGGAACCATCAGGCTGTTCTTGATCCCCATAGCTTTTAATTTAAGCAAATGTGAGCAAAAAAAATTAAACCACCAAACAATTTCAGTTCTTTATACCCTTTAAAATGCTCAGAATCTGCTGAGTGTCAGTTGTAACAGGGCGTTTTAAGTTTGAATTGTTAGGAAACAATTAAAACCCAGGTGCTGTAGTTGCAACCACAGCTGCCCTACAATTACTGGACAACCTATTCTGCCCATTAGCATTGTTCATTAACGTTCAGACTGTACTGACAGAAGACCCCATGGCATCCCAGAACCTGCAAGAGATTTCCAAAATATCCTCTCTGGCTGGCCTAAGTCCCTGGCATTTCCCAGGAAGAGCTGAGGGAAGTCTTTGGACTGAACCACAGCTCTGATCTGAACTTGAATAAGAGGAAAGGATGGATGGATGAATGGATGGATGGATGGATGGATGGATAAACAAAAAGCCTAGGCTCCAGCTGTCAGAGTTGGTGTGTTGCTGGGGAAGACACATCCCTCTCTTCGCCTGCTGGTGGTGGTCAGAGGGCCGGTGGTGCTGATCGAGGGAGCCCCGCCTCTGTCAGAGTGCCCAGGGCAGCTGTGGCTGTGATGTAGCTCACGATCATCAGTGTGTGGTTGTAGTATGAGCTGCTTTGGGATTAGCAAAGCACTTTTCATACATGTTTTGTTACATTTTTACTCACTTCTTTTTAAGTTGGTTGAACCTGTTTGCTAGGTGCTGATGGTACTTATTCTGAATAGGTCACAATTCGGCAAGACAACAATTATATCGAACTAAAAACCGGTGTCTAAAATCCCTCCTGTCTCTTTTATCTTAAAGACTCCCTTCCTCTGCCTCATTAAACTTTGCCTCTCCGTATCTGCCTCCTTGTCAGCAGTCCTGAGTTCCTACTCCCACTTGGAACTTCCCTTTCCAGTTTGAGCTCCTAAAAACACCCACTCACCTTGCCAAGCCACGGGCTTCATGTCCGAACAGCCCTTCCTGCTGGGCTAGACACAAGCTGGCACATAGAAAACCACAACCCTCAGACTCACCGCATAAAACTATCGCAGCACATTAATAGATAAGCACTTCTTTGGAGAGTGACATCAACCATCCATCACAGGGGTTTATCTGTCAGTCGATGTAGGAGGGTCAACACAACACAGCCAGATGTAAAGGGGGTGGGGGTCCATGTGGTGGGAGAATGACCTCAAAGCAGGAGAAAAAGGAATGAAAGAGAACAAGTTGTTCTGCTTGATAAGTTTAATACGTGTATGTCTTTAGATCTATGTAGTAGTGATAAATTATAAGCATCAGCTGTTGTGGATAGCTCTTGGAACCAACTCCATTTGGAGGAATGGATTTATGAGATAACAGAGTGGAATAAATGTTGAGTCAAAAACCCCAATATGCCGAGTGGTTCCTCTATAAACACTCCGAATGTGGAAGAAAAAAAAACATTCGTCCTATATCTATCAGTGTTTGGTTTAAGGAATTATCAGCCTAAAACAAGCTGTTTAGAAAAGTCCCCGTTTGTGATGTCACAAATGGGGAAATGAGCATAGAGCTTTCTCTGACCTGCAGGAGAGAAGCTGCCACTGGAAAAGCATCAGCTCTGCTCCAAGCGTTTCCCAGATATCAGGAAAATCCGCCTCCTTTTAAAGGTTGTGATTTCTGCAAACACACACTCACCTATTTGGTGCATTGATCAGGCGAGTGGAGGGCCAGGTTGCCAGTCTGCATCTTGCACAACAAGGTTAGTCGGATATCTATTTGGTTCCATGGCTTGTCAACGTCAATCGAAAACCGTGTATCTTGGTTTCCTTCATTTTTTTTTTTTTTGCTTATATCAGCTCACACTTCTGGCCTTCATTACGAATAAAAATATTCCATCCATCCATCCATTATTGTCCACTTATCTGGGGTCGGGTCATGGGGGCAGTAGCCTAAGCAGGGAGGCCCAGACTTACCTCTCCCCAGCCACTTGGACCAGGCTCCTCCGGGGGGATCCCAAGGTGAGACATGGTCTCTCCAGCGTGTCTGGGGTCTTCCTTTAGGTCTTCTCCCAGTTTGGCATGCCCGGAAAACCTGAAAAGGAAGACGCCCAGGGGTAATCTTCACCAGAGGCCCGAGCCACCTCAACTGGCTCCTCTCGGTGTGGAGGAGCAGCGGATCTACTCCCAGCCCCTCCCGGGTGAATATTCTTCTTCCTGTAAAATGCTCTGAAGCGTCCCATTTTGCTTCATATTTTCTTTTTTCCCTTTCCTAATAAAGTTAACACAACAAATGTATTACGGTTTCAATGAACACGTCACATGTGCAGCTCCATTTCAAGTAACGCTGGACAAACACTTTTCTATTGATTAAAACCAAAACAGGCCTATTTAAAACAGGTGCCCAATATCACTTTAGCATCTTCATTTTTATAATAAATAGTAATCACTTGCTCTTCTAATGGAAGGCACTGGGTTTTTTTAGCAGGGGAATGAGAAACCTATAAAGTAAATGTCAATAATAATTAATACTTTTAAGATGCATCTTGTACCTGTCCAGTGACTCAAGATGGCTCAGATGGGTTTGAAATTGATGTGCAACATGAAATCTGGTGGATCGGGAGTTTGAGACCTGATCTGAGGCATTTGTGGGAGTTTATGTATTTTTGTTAGACAAGCAGCTGGCTATTGGAGAGAGTTTTGTTTTAATGGAACATGTCTAAGAGTCTGTATCTGATGAATAAATGTAATTTTAGGGAACACACACACACACACACACACACACACACACACAAATCAATAAACCACACAGCGTTATCTCAGCCTGAGCGTCCACCGGGAAAGCTTATCACTAATCACACAGTCATGATTTACTGCAGAGCTCACACAGGTTTTTTTTTTTTTTGTTTTTTTCCAACAACTTAACATGTGTTAGCAAAATGTTTCAAAACCTGGATGTTAGCCAGGTCATCTGCAGAAAATCTTCTTGGATGACAGGAAAGAAAGCTACAGCCCAGCTTAAATCCAGGAGAAGGAACACTGATATGTCCTGTAACTGGTTTGTCTCAGCTGGCTCCATCTACAGAGATTGAGAGGCTGTGAGAAAACTATTAATGTTTAAAGGTGTCACACAAATGTGTGGTTTATCTATCGGAGTGGATTATATAGAACACAATATCTATGGAACCCAGAAAGTACCAGGAAAAGAAGATTAAATCCATTCATTACATGAACTAAAAGCTGGTTGCCCCAGGGCCAGGCCAGCGGTGGTGGGGATGACCTTCTCCTGTTAGCATGAAGGTTGTTTCCACACTGTTGCTGAGTGAATCTTATATTTAAAGCATATCACTTTTATAAAGAATAGAGTTTTAGCTTTAACTCAATGTTTATACATCTGAGAGAGTTGTTGCCACTTTTACATTTTCATTGGTTTTGGTGGTTATCTTGAAGAATGTAACGTTTAACCGTTTACTAAAGTTCTGTGGCATGGTTTTAAATACTTATTGGCACCTTCTCAGTGGCCTAGTGGTAGTGTCCGCTTTGGGACTGGGAGATCAGGGTCGGTCATACCAAAGGCTTTAAAAATGGGACCCAGTGGCGCGTGATTTTTATCTTGAGAGGCGCCATAGAAATGATATTTTCTTCTTCTTCTTCTTCCCTGCTTGACCCTCAGCTTGAAGGGGTTGGATTGGGGGGCTCAACCACCAAATAGTTCCCGAACACGACCACAGCTGCAGCTCACCCCTCCCCACGTGGATGGGTCAAATGTGGAGATTAATTGCATCAGTGTGTGATGATGACCATGGGACTTTAAAGATGAAGGTGTCATCATAAAAAGTTAGTCATTTTATTTAGTCTTAGACAAGATTTGTAGGCAATGGTGGCTCAGGAGTTCATTCTGTAACCGGTGAGTTGTCGGTTCAAACCCACACTCCATCTGTCTCATCTATCCATCTGCATTTCTCTTATTTCTGTATTATTTTTTGTATTCTTTTACATTTTTAACCAAAGGGAGTGGCACTCCATTTTTGCTGTGCTCTGTATAAAAACAATAGAAACACACGTTGATGTCTGCCGGTATTGGTCCGAGGGCTTGGTGGTGCTGCATATATAACAGCCTTGCTTCTTGTCAGTGCACCATCAAGGTGTGTGTGTGTGTGTGTGTGTGTGTGTGTGTGTGTGTGTGTGTGTGTGTGTGTGTGTGTGTGTACTTGTTCAACTATCCTACATAGGCCCAAAACTGACTCACTAATCTTCTGAAGACCAATGGGCTTTATTAGGACTAAAACCTGTCCTAATATGGTGGACTCCCTATTTTAGGCTTGGGGTGAGGTCTAGAGGTAAGATGAGAATTGATTCCCTGTTACAGTTATTCTAAGGAATACACTGGTTATGGTTATGATTGGGGTAAGGGTTTAGGTCAGGGGTCGGCAACCTGTTCCCATCAAAGAGCCATTATTACCCATTTCACATAGTAAAGAAAACACTGGGAGCCACAGCAGCCACGGCGTTGTAGGCGGAGCCTACCCTCAGACAGCAGAGAGCTGCTTTAACCATCACAACAGGTGACAGCAGCCAGTACCGGTCGCTCGTGTATGTCAAAGTTATCTTTCATAAGACGATCATCAATAAAACGATTTATATAAAGTGGATCCAGAAGTTGTAGCCCGTCTCTGCCTACAATATTTTGATATTTTTCACCCTGTTGGTGGTTTTACTGAGCAGGTGCCACTTTTGTCATACGTTTCTTTTTAAAACATGTTTAGACTGTTCAGAATACAAATCCAGGCTCTGTCACGTTTGATTGTTGTAATTAAACTTTGTAGGTGGGGAAGGTCAGAAAAGGATCCGATCAATTTGTTTTTCCCTCATTTACAGTGAGGGAGATAACGGCGCAGTGCGCCCTGCTCTGGTGTTAATCAAGTTAAATTATATCTCTTTGCAAAAATTTTCAGTTAAAAGCAGGGCTTGTGTTGACCGGATAGTTCCCATATTTGGCCGTTTATTTTGACGGAGAAAGAATAGAAAGAATTACCCAGACGCATGCAGACGAACTGACATTTTATTCGTTATGCACATCACAGATGTAGCTAAATGACTCAGGAAAAGAGTCTGAACATCTGAGCTGGACACTGCTCAGCGCAGCTCACTATCAGTGTGTACATAAGGTCCACAGCAAGCTGAAGATGTGGAGAGGGGCTTGGAGCACGTCGCAGAACCAGAGCGCATGCAGGAAGATTCCTCCGACTGAAGCGAGACTTGTCACTTAGAAAATGTTCCCTGATTATGAAACTTTGGCTGAACAGCGCTTGTTCCTGTCTCCAATGTGGCGACACATCTGGGAGCCGTCTGAGGAGAATCCCAGAATCTCACATCCTCTTCAGCTCAGAAAGTGCATATGATTACGCACAAGCGTGACCCGTCAACCCGGTCTCACAGTAAGACCGGGTTGGAACTGTTAAGGTTTACGCAGACAATCTTTACATTTAGAATTGGCATACAGATGTAAAATTAATGCAGTAAAATATAAAGGATTTTATTTAAATATCCATTCATTATTTTACAAGCACAGAGAGCCGCATCAGATGGATGGAAGAGCCGCATGCGGCTCCAGAGCCACGGGTTGCCGACCCCCGAGTTAGGTTAAGCATAAATGCAGTTACTAAAATTAATGGAAGTCAATGCAAAGTCCTAATATGGATAGAAAAACAAACGTGTGTGTGTGTGTGTGTGTGTGTGTGTGTGTGTGTGTGTGTGTGTGTGTGTGTGTGTGTGTGTGTGTGTGTGTGTGTGTGTGTGTGTGTGTGTGTGTGTGTGTGTGTGTGTGTGTGTGTGTGTGTGTGTGTGTGTGTGTGTGTGTGTGTGTGTGTGTGTGTGTGTGTGTGTGTGTGTGTGTGTGTGTGTGTGTGTGTGTGTGTGTGTGTGTATAAAGTGCTTTGGAGACCTCTGACTCAGAAGAGTGCCACACAATACAGGACATTAAACATTTTTGGAGAAAAAGAAGTTTGTTATATTTTATTGGTAATTTAGTGAAGAAATGAAAGTGATGAGCAAAATAAGTTCATTAGAAGCCACACACTGACACAAGTGAAATCACTTTTAAAGGATTTTTACATTCTTAACACATTTATGAACCAAAATGCTTTTTCATGACTTAATGATAAACATCCCTAAGCAGGTAAACAAACTGGTTTTCAAACCACAGCAACCGCTGATGTCACTATGATGGGACATAAGAATTTTTCATTGGCGGATTTATTTCCTTTTCCTGGACAGATCACCAGAACAAGTAGAGTGTGATATTTCTAAAGTTAGATCTGAAATTCAACAGAGGCAGTAAAACCCATCATCATAACTTTCCATCAGGGTAATTGATAGGCTGTCTGGGGGAAAAGGAGCATTCCTACAGTCTGACTGCCATGTCTCATTTTCACTGAAGGGACAGTGCAATGAGATGATTCTGGCTTGCAGAAAACAAAAGGATGGGTATATACAGTGTCTGTAGTCAGCCAAAGCATTTGTCAAGCCAGACACAACAGCTTGGAGTCAAAGTAGAAGGGACTCTTGGTGTGGAAGATAAAAGAGATTGAAATGGTGAAGAGGAGCGACTTGCCAAAGCAGTAGCCTCTGTTTTTTGGCTTTACTGTGATAGAAGTCCTGCAGCTGTGAAATTCAAATCACACTGAGGGACAAATGGGACCAGCACAAGTGCACACTGAAAAGTGTTCATGCTTGCAAATGCTTTAGACATACCTGATCGAAAGACCATTGTGCCGTGTTCTTTCATCATATTGCATTATCTCACAGTTTTGCAAGGCTTGGTAATGCAAGACTGCGCTATGAAAATAACAGTGTTAGCAGAGGGGCCCAAGGGAGCAGGAACAGAATATGAGTGGTAGGGAATGTTAGTCATGCTATTACTCTTGAAAACCATCTTACTAAAGAGCAGCTTGTGTATCATAGATGCTCCTAACATTAAAAACACAGTCTAGCCAATGGAAACAAGACGTACAAGACAAAACAATCAGATTTAAAATAAGTAGTGATTGGTTTAGTTCAAGGTGTCACATGGGTCTATTTGATTAAAAAGTCTCACCGTTTGATGTGCTTGGTCTTCTTCTCCTGGCTTTTTATTGCAAGCATTTAACGAGTAAAATATAATTCATTGTTGGGTTATAATCTTCTTGAGGATTTAAGTGCCATGCATGTCCAGTGTCCACCTTTCTCATGACCTTCAGTACCTGTCAGGGCCGGAGTGGGACACATTTTCAGCCCTGGAGTTTCAGACCCCAGACCGGCCCACTTAACGAATTATTATTAAAATCACGTTAGAACTTTATATGTATAGTCTACAAAAGCACACTACTCGGTAAAGCCTTGTAATTCAGTGCAAGAAAGAGTTGCTTTACAATGTAGGTTTATTTGAACATCAGTGCACATCTCCAACATTGTTCTTTACAACACATTCTCTAACAATATAACAATCTACCTTCTGTTCAAACAGCTGTTCTGAGATTTTCAGACTTTTAAAATGAAATGACTCAGCACTCCCTTTCACACTTTTTCCAGTTTCCCTAGACTCACCTGCACACAATTAAAATAATCATCTGTAAAGCTTTAGCACATTTGATATGGAAAACACATTTTTTGTAACCAATTAAAATATTTCTATGGCAAAATATGCAGGCTTATTTCATTTTACTTTCATTCTAATAGCGATCTGTTGTGGGCTTTGTGCATTTACTAATAAAAATACAACAGGTCACTACTATTATATGGACATTAAAATTATTATAATGAAACTGATGTTTGCTTGTTTGCACATGAGTTGGCTCACCTAGTCCTTCTATCCCAACAGGAGCAATACCCTCACTGCTGGCTCCTGGCTCTTCTTCTGACACTACATTGTGTGAAAATGGTCACAATTCAGCATTCATTTTCCTTTTTTACACGCTTTCTGATCAATGCTGAATCATCTAGCATTTTAGAACACTTTCATATAGAGCCAGGATAGTTTTCATCATATAAATTTTAATAATATTCAGTTCACTGACTCAATAAGTAATCCTACCTGTACATGTCCGCTCTGGAATTGTGGGTTTCTGCCTGGTGCTTATTAGGCCTACTGGATCTTGTGGGCTACAAGACAGTTTGGTGGCATCAGTCACATCATACTGTTAACTATATTACATAACGTTATGTCATGATGCCATATAATTCATTATTGATGCTTAATTAACTTGAATGGTGATTTGCAGCCGATAAAGTTTAACATCTTGACTTGCCTTACCAGTTTTATCTTCATTTGAAGTTAAAGACCGCAAGCTTGTTTGAGAAAAAAAGGTGCTCATTTTTGCACATTTAGCTGCATCTGTTTCCAGCGCTTTCCTCTTTTTAATTCTTGCCTTCTCCGCGCCACCCTTGCTCTTTCTACTTTCCATCTTTCCGTCAACTGCGTGGTCACGTGGTGCGCACAGGCGCATACGGGCGAAAAAGAAAAAAAAACGAGCTGCAGCCTGCAGGTAGAGACAGCCGGGAGGAGCGTATGTGATCAGCCCGGCGGCCTCAGTGCCATGACTGAACACCGGCACCAAAAAATAAAAATAAAATGATAAAAAACAAAAACGAGAGCACCGGCCCATGCGGCCCAAACATCGCGCGGCCCACCGGGAATTCTCCAGACCCTCCCGATTAGCCACTCCGGGCCTGGTACCTGTCATCTAACCTTTGGGACATGCTGAACAATGTCTTAAGCCATTTTTACAAGACACACCCTGCCAACAAATGACGGCAACGGTGTGTCTTATAAACGTGCCATGCCAGCATAGTGTTGCGGGAATTTTGCGGCATTCGTGCCAGCACGCTTGATAGTAGTATTACCGCAACCCTTGACTTGTGGCAGTAAGTTTCACTTTTGTAAACAGAAGCAACTGTGATGATAAACTGGAGCAATGAAGAGCTCCACGAGCTTTTTTCTGCTAGATCTGGAGCTCAGATCACCAGAGACTAGAGAGGGAGAGTGGAGGACAGACACTTTTAGGAGCGGCCTGTCAAACAATCTTAACGAGCACAGCTTTGATCCCAACAGTAAGCAAGTTATGTTCAAGATAAATTGGAGTCTGCGGCTGCGCAGAAACCACCCCCATACCCTCTTTATACCACCACTGTGTAATCTTTTGTAAAAAGGACACGATTGTGCCACATCACCGCCACTGTCTGATCACTTAAAAACACCCTAAGGCTCCCTGATGCTGCCATGGCATTGCAGCAAATTGACAGCATTGTTTTGTAAAAACAGTTATAGACGCAAGTGGACATAGCTTTACTATGTTCTTCTATGATTGTTTCCCCTTTCAAATGTTTTATAAAAATTATTGACAAACCATCAGGAAGTACAAAAGATTGCTCCTCGCAAAAGCAGTCGCTAATGCTAACTAAGGTGAGCTACCGCTCAATGTTTCTAACAGGTGTTGTGCAGAAAAACCAAATTGAGGGAAGCATGGCAAGCCAAACATGTTATCTTTTAAACCTCAACAAGGCATGTATGTTGTTGTTGTTTTTAATTCTTGTTTAGTTTAGTTTTAAAATTGCAAACAGAAGCATTACGCTGAACAGGAAGTGTTCAGGTAAAGGTTCCAAGCCATCCAGGTCACCATGGTAATCCAAAGAGGTTCGAAGACGGCAACTGGACATGACACTAGGAGGAAGACGACATGACGATGCAAATAAAGACTTTTTATGCTTAAGAGAAAAATAATCAAAGTATGTTTTTATGTGATGTTTAGGTGATATTCACATCCCAAATCAGTAAAGTGGTTAAATCTGAAATGATCATGGGTTTAAAAAAATCAAATAATGATAAAATGGCATTCTTTTAAAACGTTTTGCGTCTCATCCGAGGAGCTTTCTCAATTCCGACTGAAATATGGGATTATAACAGGACAGTGAATTTTCATAGCTGCAAAGTGCTAAATTTACAGTTATGGCCACATTTATAAAGCATTCATATGCAGATGTATCTAGGCTTTCATTTACCTAAAGCCTGTCAATCAGAGCAGTACTACTGTGTTCCTTCAAACGGAGGTCGACCAAAGGGACATCCATTACAATCAGACAGTGTTTATAACTTTTGCATGACCTTTACATGACCGTATACCTCAGACAGGAACTCTTTTTAAGTGCTGCACATACACTCGATAGTGTCTTTAATCCAAAAGTGATTCTCAGCCCAGATTTTTTTCATTTAATATTCACTATTTTATTTAACAGATTAAATCTTTTTATTTCACATTTATGTGTGACAAATCAATAATATAATCAAATAACATTATTTACATATTTCATTCTAAAAATAAAACAATTAGGCAATTTTCTAACAACTATTTGCGATTAAATGAGGTCAGACCAGTCCTACATGGCTAATCCAGGGCTTGGCCTTCTAGTTTTCTTCTTAGAGAACGTTCTCTGGGATTAAAGCTAACAAACACAAAAATGACGGGAACGGAGGAAAGGTAAACTTAGAAAAGTCTGGGTTCGCTAGAACAAGAAAAATAATATATTTGTGATGAAACCTTTAATACAGCTTTATAACCACTGTTCATTACAACCGAACCTGAGCCAAGAACTGCTCCTGTTCTCAATTATATCGTATAATAAACCACGTTTGTGCTAAATCCTCAGCAGTTTGGTCATTTAAGTCGATTACAGTTTAAAAACACACATTCTTTAAAAATAAAATAATACATTCAGCGTGACTTCTTTAAATATGAATAAATATCAAGGATGATTCTTGCTTCTCAAGGTTTTATTTATCTGCATTTAAAAATGAAAACTAAAACATAGAAGAATTCTGTTAAAACTAAAGTTTAGGCCTGATCTGATTTATGAATCATCTTTTTCTTCAATAACTCCATCTTGGAAACTCATGAGGATAACAATGGGATCTAATCATTCATGATGTTTTAGATTATTTAGATCTACTGAGTCTTTTCTGGGTAAAAGTTCATTTTCAGCTGGATCACTGAATGACCCCAGTTTGGAGAAATAAAGATGAGTTCAGACTGGACTAATGTGTTTACCAATAAAACCACTAACAAATAAATAGTGTTCTGTCTCCATTTTATGTTGCCGGGTCGTAACATAAACAAAGGCTCTTCTGTTTAGTTTCCTGCAGGTGAGTGTTATTTACTGGATTCCTGGATCCTATTATGATTGATGATCTAAGATCAGTGGTTAGTGTTGTTGCCTTGCAGCAAGGAGGTCCCGAGGTCTTGGGGTCTCACAGCATGGAGTTTGCATGTTCTCCTTATGCATGCATGGGTTCTATCCTGTGTCGGTACGGGATCTGCTCGGGTGCAAGATCGGCTCGGGGTCCTTCGACTGCCGATGACATCAAAGTACGGCAAACCCACTCGGACAAAGTACACTACACATTTATACTGTTGGAAAGAATTTAGCAGTTTCGTTATTAAAATGTTTCTTACGACGTAAGTTTGTGTTTATAATGGTATTTGTAAAATAAAACACTATATTGTATTCATAATGTTGAACTCCTCTTTGAGCACATCCCTTGAAGGATCATAGGTATTAGCAACATCTGTGAAATTGTATTTGCAGGAAAGAAGTGTGTCCCGTTAATTGAAGTATTTTGTGGTTAGAGTTTTTGACGTCTTGTCCATGCAAAGTTCAGTTACGCTCATAGCTGCTAGCCAAAACTCTGGAGGTAAAAGTTTTCTGGCTTTACTAAAATAACTGTCTGTACTTTGATTGATGGTAGTTTTACTTTCTATTAGACTCCAAATGTAATCATTTGGCACGTTTCTAATTCATAATTTGTAAGAATGTAATCGGTGAAATTAGCATTAGCATTCCCATGAGTTTTTCCATGTATATTAGCATTGCGCTAACCACTCGCTGCCAAATTGCAGCCTTTGCGATTAGAAAATCTCATTTTGTCACATCGCAATTTAATTGCACATGCAGTTAATCATTCAGCCCTAATATACATGCAGCTCTATGCTAAAAGTGTATTTTCAAAGAGGTAATGATGGATTTCTTTGTAAAAGTTGTCCATCTTTCCAACAGAAAGATGCCTGGACCAACGTAACGTGATAACAACGTAACGTGATTACGTAACTTCCGTAAGGTTCATGTTCAGCCAGTCAACTACTTTGACGTCATCGGCAGTGGAAGGACCCCGAGCAGATCCTGTACCGACACCGGGTATTCCGGCTTTCTCCCACGGTCCAAAAATATGATTTCTAAATTATCCGTGTGTGTGATTGTGTGTGTGTGTTTATCCGGTGTGTCTTTGTGTTAGCCTGCGATAGACTAGCAACCTGTCCAGGGGGAGCCCCGCCTGTTTGCCCGGAGACTGCTGGAGATGGGCACCAGCCCCACGTCACCCCGCATTGATAAGCGGGAATAGACAATGGATGGATCAGAGATGTCAGTCCACTTGGATCATCACTTTTACTGGCTGGGAGACAGCAGAAATTCTGGGTCCTGAACCACACTGGTCATGGTCATTTTGAAAGGGTGTGGTTCTCTGATGAATTACTTTGCATTGACATTGTTTCTTTTAGTCATGTGATGCAATGTGGGTGAACTTTGAGTGACCTTTGCCAATATATGGATCTCGTCTCGTCTCGTCTTCCTCCGCTTATCCGGGTCCGGGTCGCGGGGGCAGCATCCCAACTAGGGAGCTCCAGGCCGTCCTCTCCCCGGCCTTGTCCACCAGCTCCTCCGGCAGGACCCCAAGGCGTTCCCGGACCAGATTGGAGATGTAACTTCTCCAACGTGTCCTGGGTCGACCCGGGGGCCTTCTGCCGGCAGGACATGCCCGAAACACCTCCCCAGGGAGGCGTCCAGGAGGCATCCTGACCAGATGCCCAAACCACCTCAACTGGCTCCTTTCGATCCGGAGGAGCAGCGGTTCTACTCCGAGTCCCTCCCGAATGTCCGAGCTCCTCACCCTATCTCTAAGGCTGAGCCCGGCCACCCTACGGAGGAAACTCATTTCGGCCGCTTGTATCCGCGATCTCGTTCTTTCGGTCATTACCCAAAGCTCATGACCATAGGTGAGGATTGGGACGTAGATCGACCGGTAAATCGAGAGCCTGGCTTTCTGGCTCAGCTCCCTCTTCCCCACGACAGATCGGCTCAGCGTCCGCATCACTGCAGACGCCGAACCAATCCGCCTGTCGATCTCCCGATCCCTCCTACCCTCACTCGTGAACAAGACCCCGAGATACTTAAACTCCTCCACTTGAGGTAGGACCTCTCCCCCGACCCGGAGGTGGCAAGCCACCCTTTTCCGGTCGAGAACCATGGTCTCAGATTTGGAGGTGCTGATCCTCATCCCAGCCGCTTCACATTCGGCCGCGAACCTACCCAGCAAGAGCTGAAGGTCAGAGCTGGATGAAGCTAGGAGGACCACATCATCCGCAAAAAGCAGAGACGAGATTCTCCTGCCACCAAACTCGACACACTCCACACCACGGCTGCGTCTAGAAATTCTGTCCATAAATGTGATGAACAGAACCGGTGACAAAGGGCAGCCCTGGCGGAGTCCAACCCTCACTGGGAACAGGTCCGACTTACTACCGGCTATGCGGACCAAACTCACGCTCCTCTGGTAAAGGGACTGAATGGCCCTTAACAGAAAGCCACCCACCCCATACTCCTGGAGCGTCCCCCACAGGGTGCCCCTGGGGACACGGTCATAAGCCTTCTCCAAATCCACAAAGCACATGTGGATTGGTTGGGCAAACTCCCATGCCCCCTCCATCACCCTTGCAAGGGTATAGAGCTGGTCCACAGTTCCACGGCCAGGACGAAAACCACATTGCTCCTCCTCTATCTGAGATTCAACTATCGATCGATAGTCTTTCTCCATGGCCTCACCAAACTCCTCCCACGCCCGAGATTTTGCCTCGGCAACTGCCACTGCTGCACCCCGCTTGGCTATCCGGTACCTGTCTGCTGCCTCCGGAGACCCACAGACCAGCCACGCCCTGTAGGCCTCCTTCTTCAGCCTGACGGCTCCCCGAACCTCTGGTGTCCACCAGCGGGTACGGGGGTTGCCACCACGACTGGCACCGGCCACCTTACGACCACAGCTAGCAACAGCCGCCTCGACAATCGCAGAGTGGAACAAGGCCCACTCGGACTCAATGTCCCCCACTGCTCTCGGGACGTGGTCAAAGCTCTGCCGGAGGTGGGAGTTGAAGACCGTCTTGACAGGTTCTTCTGCCAGGCGTTCCCAGCAGACCCTCACTATGCGTTTGGGTCTGCCAGGTCTACGCGGCATGTTCCCTTGCCATCTGATCCAACTCACCACCAGGTGGTGATCAGTTGACAGCTCCGCCCCTCTCTTCACTCGGGTGTCCAAAACATACGGTCGCAGGTCAGATGATACGACTACAAAATCTATCATCGACCTGTGACCTAGGCTGCCCTGGTACCAAGTGTACCGGTGGGCATCCTTATGTTCGAACATGGTGTTCGTTATGGCCAAACTGCGGCTTGCACAGAAGTCCAATAACAAAACACCGCTCGAGTTCTGATCAGGTGGGCCGTTCCTCCCAATCACACCCCTCCAGGTCAAGCTGTCATTGCCCACGTGAGCATTGAAGTCCCCCAGCAGGACAATGGAGTCCCCTGATGGAGCACTATCTAGCACTCGTCCCAGGGACTCCAAAAAGGGTGGGTACTCTGAACTGATATTTGGCCCATACGCACAAACAACAGTCAGGACCCGTTCCCCGACCCGAAGGCGCAAGGAAGCTACCCTCTTGTCCCCCGGGGTAAACCCCAACACACAGGCAGAGAGTCTCGGGGCTAACAAAAAGCCAACCCCAGCCCTCCGCCTCTCACCCGGAGCAACTCCAGCAAAGTAGAGTGTCCAACCCCTCTCCAGGTCTCGGGTTCCAATTATATGGATCACTCGTTTAATAAATACATTTTCAGTGGTCTCCAGTAGGAATGAATGCTTTGCAGAAAACACAATGTCAGCAACTGCTGACCAATGATTGGCTAGGAGGTGGAGTCACTGGGAGAGTGCCACCTGCTCAGCTGTTTCTAGGAGACTGAGAATTTTCAACATGGCCATCATTTTTGTGTTTTTGAATGTCATACAGATCACCTCGTTCTAGATTGGTATCAATTATGGATCATGAAGCATGCAGAGTCGTGTGTGTGTGTAAGCTGCTGTGAGTCCAAACAGTACTTGAAGTTTCTTGCAGATTACCATTGATGCTCCTGCAGGAACTGGTTGGGTCAGGATTTTAACTCATTCACTCACTGCCAGCTGTTTCCGGATCAGTAAAGCCCTTCGCTGCCAGCATTTTTCACTGTTTTTTTAAGAGTCACAGAACGTTGCTCTCTATGATGATGTCACTGTCAAAACTACCAAAACATATACTCACCTCTTACATCAGGAAGAATCCACGGTGGTGGAGTGTGGTGCCTTGGTCTGCCTGAGTGTTCGCAGCTCCAGGGTCAGGGGGTTTAAGATTTTTGGTATCTGCCTGATTGATCCTGGTGGCTGCCTGGTGGTGTCTGATTCCCTGGGACCTGTTGGGTCCCCTGCGGGGCTGGAACCCTTGGGTCCCGGGTCGCTAAGTTCCGGGCTTGATCGGCTTCGGGGTGGGAGGCTGCAGGCGGGCCTGTGAGCTTACCGCTGATGTCTCCCAGGACTCTGCCGGCTGCTGGTTGTGACCCCCCCGGGGCAATCCTCTACACCTCTCGAGGGGGCTGGGGCTTTTCTGGTTATAGTCTCCTTGGGGTCCCTGCGCTCTGGGGCAGCTCCTGGATCTCTGGGACTTGGAGCTCCCTCCGTCTCCTACACATCTTTGGGGGGCAGATCTGTGGCCCCTCACACTCTCTATTGGATGCTCCTACAGAGAAACCTTACATAAACAAGCACGTGTACACACACAGGTGCTCACATGGTGCTCTCATAAGTATGGACTTGGGCACGTTCAACACATGTCTTAAGGCTGTGGTTGGCACTAAATGCACTGTGATTTATTATCGTGTGATTGTTTAGTTAAATAATGTTGATTTTATATTTCCTCAGATTGACGCAGTGATAGCTCGCTCCTGATGTATTGCTGTGTGTCCCTTTTTTGTTTGGCGTTTCTCCCTCTGCAGGTCTAAAAGCAGACTCTTGTTCATCATTTATTGTTTATTTTAGTTGAATACTACCCCCCCCCCCCCCCCCCCTGTTTTTTCCTTTCTCTTTCACCTCTGTGTCCATGTCTGGTCGGAATTAAAAAGCATTCAATAAACAATACGTTTTTTTTATTGTTTAAATATATATTTTTTTCATTTTTTCATATGCATTTGTTATTGTTGTTACTTTTTTATTTTAAGTCTATTGTGATCAATGTACTTTGCCATCTTATTCTTTATTGGTAATTTTGAAGGAGGACCTGCTTGAAAACAAGGTGTTACATCTCAAGCGGTTTATCCTCCTGAAGAAAACATGAGTTTAATTATTATTGTGTTTTCCTGCAAAGTCTCTCCCCTACTCTTTGCTCATCATTGATTAGTTAAACAGGATCAGCGTAACTCCTGTAAATCCAACCGGTACATTCACACAAGGTGCAGATCCATGAACTTGTGTAAGATAACCAGAAGAGCAGGCCTGCTGAGTGAGCCTTCACTAGATAAATAACTTCTAATCAAGTCAAATAAAGCTCAGCAGGAAGTCCAGCGAGACCAAACATATCAGCTGGCAGGAGATCGGCGTTTCATAAGAACATTTAGAGGGTTGACTTAACCATTTCGTTGTCTTTATCGCTCTTCATGTGGCCTCCCAACGCCATCAATCCTCCATCAATCCTCCTTTTTTGTTGCATCAGTACAATCCACTTTCGGTTTCAGTGCCCCCCCCCCCCCCCCCCCCCCTCCAACGACAGCAACAATCTGTCAGGAACCATTAAAGAACATTTGGTGAGCAGACACTTTCTCCTCCTTGTGAGCATTAGAACTCGTTAGAAACATGATCATCAGTGGTTGTGACAGTCAATAAGTGAGATGGGGAATAGTAAAAACAGGAGGTTGGACTGATAACGTTCCCCTTGAGGAACACAAACTCTAGTGTGGGAGTTTATCACTCACACAGGAGCAATCTAATCTTTGGAAAAACATCCTGCTGTTTCTGGATTCCTGTGCTCCTCTTTCTGCTTTATATAAATGTAATTTTGTATTTTAGTTTTATAAGATGAGTGCTACTTTGTCCCTAATATTAATCGGAGTCATTTAAGAGTGTCGTTAGTCTTTGCCTCTTAAACTTGCAGATTACCATAACATCACAGGTGCGTTTCTGTAGAGGACATCGTATAAGTAGATCAAAGGATGAGTTTCTTTATTACAGCTAAAAAAAACACACTTTACCTCCTGAGACACTACATCCTCTTGAGAAGAAAAGGCTTCTTGCATTATATTTTATTCTATTCAGTTTAGACCTGTTATTGTTTGGGTACACTATATTGATTCATGATATTTACATTTTTTTAATTTTAGGAAATTTGTAAATACTGTTTAGATTCTCGCAAAGGTCCCGGTTGGGTGCCTCAAAACGGTGCTGCTTACATTTCACCTGACCAGACAGGGTTTGTGAATGATCGACGAGCCTTCCTTAAAGTGAGATGTCTGTTTAATGTGCTGTACACGCCTGCTCCACCCAACCAGAAGGTTGATGGCATGGATGCAAAAACGTGTCTAGTGTCAGACTCTGACGACATTTAAATTTCGACCTAACCTGGATAAAATGGCTACATTCGTCTCTGTTGGCCCCTGCCCGCACCACTAATACTGTTTCAGATTGTTTTTATTTAAAACAAGGAACCAGACAGATGCCAACTTTCGCCTCACCTGTTTGCAGTTAAATGGTGCATGTCCTGTATTTGTAAAGCGCCATCTTAGGGTTCGACAACCCCCCAAGGCGCTTCACAACACAACCCAGCCATACATGCACACACTAATGATGTTGAGCTACATTGTAGCCACAGCTGCCCTGCGGCGCACTTACGGAATTAGGACTGCCGAGCAGTGACGTCAGCGGCCCCTCCGACCACCACCAGCAGGGAAGCCGGGTTAGGTGTCATTAGATGTGAGTCCAAACAGAACAGCTTGTGATTTGTTTTAAACACGGCTTCCTCTTCACCCCCCCCCCCCCCCCCCCCCACACACACACACACACGTGTAGAGTAACAGAGGAGAGCAAAGCAGGAGGTAACAAGAATTCTGTGGGAGGCGGCGACCCTGTCCCTCCTTTGGCCTCGACCCAGTACTCCCCCACCTCTTCCTAACTCAGTCAGGAAACCCCGAGTGATTCTCAATAGAAACCAGATCCTTCATCTCTCGTCTACATGTTGCAGTGGGATGTTCCAGACTCATTATCCTGCTTATTTAGCTCTTCTTCCACTCCTGAAACATGAGCACGTCTTCCCTCCACGTCTCTTGTCTCTTCTCTCCCAGCCATCTATACTGAGCTCTTCCCTCATCACTTTAACTCCATCTTTGTGTAACCTGGGGAACGCTGGAGCTGCAGAGCTCAAGCGTCACACCAGGGATTCGCAACGACACAGGTGGAGAGCGAGTGTGCAAAACCAGAGGGACAGAGATGCCAGAGAGCAGAAGTTTGTCTGCGACCTCTTTGCTTAGTAAATGGTCCCCAGTCTAAAAGTATATAAAACCTAAAGAAATGCTTAAGAATCAATGCAGACTAAACAAAGGTTCGAGCCCATAAAAGCAATTAACACAAGTTCTTCAAGAAGACCCCCAAAGAAACTTGGGCTCCTCCCAGATCCACAACGCCACGCAGAGGGAATTTCCAGGATGGGAAAGGTGACCTCCCGGCTTCTGCGTCCGACTCCAGCAGTCTCTGGTCTCGCTCTCATCAGGCGATCGTCTCAGGCGTGATCTCCCGGGGACTCTCGCTGCTCCTCCCTGCCAAGAACAAAACATTGGGGCAGAACCTTTGTCTGTGAAGTGGTGCAATCTCTTTCTCCTTCTGTAGGATCGGCCCATGCGGAGCATCACCCAGCATATGTTAGTGGAAGCAGTCTACTCAGGGATGCAGGCAGAGGTCTAACCTCTGCCCTGCTGTCATTCAAAGGCGTTGCTCCCACTCGTCGCTGCATGCCAGGGATGAACTGCTCCTCCTGTGATCCAACCCGTTCTGTGCTACGTCCTCTTCCATTAGTGCAGTCCCTCTGCCTTCTTGTTTTTTGTCTCTTTCCCCTCCCGCAGGTCTGCACTTCTTCCTTTTATCAGCCTGCCAACTATGCACACCTGGTGCACTCTCTCAGTCACGCCCACCTCTTCAGGTGACTATCATCATTCACGTCAACAGCGGCCAAACAGTCTAAACTAAACATGCCCATAAAACCAGCAACACACAGCAAAATCATGCAATAACACAAAACTGTTGAGAAATTCAAACAATTATTAAAAGAATTTAATGCAACAGAAAACACACATTCCACTGTGTGACATTTACAGCAATGTCTCTGACCACTGGGCAGCCAGTGATGTGATCAGCTTCTCCTCAGTCATGATGGACAGCTGGCTTCAGTGGGTGGATGCATTTAAATGAACAAACCTGTAATCAAAGCAGAAGCCATGAGATGATATTTGAATTTACAGATCGAGCTCAACCCTAGGACCACAGAGTCCACGCAGAAGATGGCTTTATGAAGGACAACGTGAACGATAACAATAATAATAATAAAGGTGTGGAGATGGGAGTGAGCCACATCAGAGTTGAGCTTTAGACGGCAGGATCTGAAGTCTTTTTTCCTGATATTTGGACATCTTGCCTCTGACTGGCTAACAGCAATAACACTCAAACTGCTTTGCAATTAGTAATGTGACGTTCACAAATGAATGAAATCTTTTGAACGGGTTTTCAAAGTGAACAATGAGAGCCGAGTTCCTGTACAGAGCCCTTCATCTTGTCTTCCGGTAACAAACCTCCCCGGAAGTCAGTGAAGCGCACCCGCTCAAACCCCGTAGGAGGAACCCTAACCAACCCCGTGTGCCGTCATGGACACCGCAGGAACACGTTGCCCTTAATACCCCCTCCCCCCAGTTTTTTCGTCCTCAAAAACATAAAGAGAGCCGAGGATATCTAGCGGCGGACATGGAGCAGCTTGAAGACCACCTCGCGGAAAAACTCTAGAAATATGAAGGTTTTATTCCGTGACTGGAGGAGTGAAAAGATACGCAGGAATGTTTTATTCGTAGACGGAAAGGACGGGAAACATGGGTTTAGAAGTGGCGAGCGCATAAAGAGGTGGAGGAGAATGAGAAACACGTGTCCATGTTAAAGAGTCTTAAGTACAAAAAATACAACATAAACGCACTATCTTGGACCAGATGCATGACACGATACCACAGAATAGCACTACGCCCTCTGTTGTCCTGGCGGGGAATTGCTTTTCAACACTCTTCAGGAGACGAAGACGTATGAGGGCAAAATGTCTCCGTCCGTGCATGTCTCTCCCTCGTGGAGCTGACTGAGGATAAACTAGGCTTCAATCAGACAGATAGACCACCTCTGTAAGCTTTAATGGGGCAATAGCATATGTCTTTAGAGCAGAGCCACATTTTCAAACAGTTTATGCATGAGTTTACATCACCCGTCATGAATGTTGATCGTTTAATTCTGGTTTTCAAATATTTCACTTTTGATCCAAAGTTAAAATATACAATGTTAAACTCCACCCTGTTAATCATCCAGAAAGCAAAAGAGAGATGGAGAGCAGAGAGCTGACTGACCTCCGGATGTCAGTTCATCTGACAGGACGACGTTTGGCTCATCCTTTGTTGAAGGAAAAGCATCAGGGATCAAGACATGTCAAACTATCATAACTCACTGCCCACCCCGCCCACCCAAAAGAACTAAATGAGATATCTGATCATCTTACTTTATCCTGAAAATCTGATAAAACATTCCAAGTGTTTATTGTACAGATATTTAACAATGCATGAGTCATCCAGCTGCTACCACAGGGAGATTTGGACTACAACGGCCATTCAAATGCCAAAATTTTACTTCATGGGCTCATTTTTCTTTTTAAAAGTTTTTCCTGTTAAGAAATAATAGTTCTTCTGCCTAATTCAGAACATAAAACGACCATTCTGACTTTAACAGCAAATCGTGAGGTTGTAAAGTTTACCAGATAAAACAGTGTGAAAGGAAAACAGAAAAAAAGCCATTGGCTCAGAAGGACATTTCCCTTCAGGATCTTCTTCTAGAGAGCAGAATTCGTGGTTCCATCAGCTACAGCAAGTGGTCCAGATCCCGAAGCAGCAGAGCAGCCCCATGCCATGACACTACCACCACCATGTTGCTTTAGTGTTTTACTCCAGATGAAATGGAACACACACCTTACAAAGGGTTTCACTCTTGCCTTGTCTTGGGAATAATGTAGATGGCTTTTGGTAAATGTGAGACAGGTTTTTGTGTTATTTTTGATGAGCAGAGCCTCCGAACTCTCTCATGGATGCCATTTTTAAATACGGTTTCTACATTTAAAGCAATGTTAAAGCATCACTTAAGACACAGACAGACCCTTAAGGGCCTTGACCCCTTCTCCACAAACTTCCTGTGATTATCCAACCAGATGATGACTTCCTGATGACATCACTCAGCCATCACTTGACTGGCCGAAGTATCACTGCAGTGATTGCGAGGCCACTGATAGTGATTAGTGATTTGTGTAGGACGCTGATTATGCTAAACACCCTGGCAATTGTGTAGCATTTGTGTGTGCATGGATGTAATGACCATAAATGAAACACAGCTCAGTTGACTGCAGAGATGTGCTCGCATTAAAACCTGATTACTGTTCAACTTGCTGACCCTGAACCCTGACAACTGCACAGCATCTTCCACTTCCTTCTCATACTCGCGTTGGTTTCTCATTCCTCCTCTTCATTCCCTCTTTGAGCAGTAACACAAGCCTAATCACAGTCAATAAAAAAAATTAACCAAAACTTTGTAAAGTATGAAAACATATTTTAAAGGCCGCTAATTCTCTCATTTTTAGTACATTTCTACCACTGACTCTGCTCTGCAACGTTGATGTTTTATCTCCACAAATAACACAAGCCTGAATGGGCTTGGCTGTGTTGTGAGGTAGCTAATACTTATGGTTGGCTTCTGCTAATCGAGACATTCTCTGCTGTTTCCTGGATGCTAAATGAACAACACCCATCTCCGTCATGGTAGATACTGGCCCTCCAGGACCATGACTGAGAACCCCTGCTTTATAGTCTATAACTGGCACCAATAAAAGCAGCTGTATGTGCTGCGTTTAACTCTAGTATTAAGTTAAAAACTGTGTGACGTGAAACTGATGATTCTGTATAGAATAATTAACCTTTTCACGTACGTCACCTGATCATGTGTGTCCACCCATATCCGACGGCAACAGCGAGCAACATGCATATTGAACAAATGGCAAGTAGCACCTGAGATCAGTTTTTTGTTGTTTTTTGTGATGTTTAGAATGACTTCAACTAATTCTAGCCCAGCTCAGTGGTCAGAAAAGTTAGGGTTAGAGTTAACATCTAAATGTTTCATGGAAGGCAGTATTTACAAAATTTAAGTTAGCTAGCTTCCGAACATCAGCTTACATTTTCCCTAATGCTATTCACTGATGTAAACACGTTGCCGACATTGCCAGAATTCACCACGCTGTATTTATTATTATATGATAATCAGTTCACTTTACACTGGAGCCAGTTAAAAAAAACACCAATGCCACTTACACACTAGCATTGGCTCCACTCCGCTCCACCCACCCCAGCCTGGCCGCGTTCATTACACAATGCCCTAGGATCATGGTCCCTAGGATCACCACCCTGGAGGAAATTGAAAACAAAAACTGAGAGTTGAAAGTGAGGATGATAACAGACCGGAAGCCAGTGCAGGGAGGCCAAAACTGGACTGATGTGGTCCCATTTCCTGGTCAGAAACTTGGCAGCGCTGTTCTGCATAACCTGTAGGCAATGCAGTGATGACTGACACTGCCCTGCATATAGAGAGTTGCAGTAATCAAGCCTAGAGAAGTTGCAAAAGCATCCACAGCATCCAGAATGATAATGAATTGAGCATGCGGGAATCTCTTGCGGGCTGATTTTGCCAATCAGAGGCTCCCCCTAATGGTAGGCATGATTTTGAGTGTGATTTTGAGCTGGCCAATCAGCCAGTAGTGGGTGTGTCACGTTTGTTTGGCTCCAGGCAGACCACCTCTTGAAGAGGGTCGAAAATATGTACGGTTGAGCTCGGGAAAATCAAAGGATACCTACATGAGCACACGTTAAACTCGGACCAGGTGGAGTGGAGCTGATGATGGTGTGTAAGTGCCATAAAAAAACATCTGGATCCCTACCAGATGTTGTCGCTGGTGGGGTCACCGGGTTCAGCTGCTACTCACACATCGAGGCAAAACAATGTATCTCATAACAGCGACGCTCATCATGCTAAAATAAATGATGCAATTTTCACACATGCAACCCATATTGGAACACTTTTATTATAATAAATATTTATATTTAAGTAAAACTCTAGAATTCAAATCTCTACATCACACTGACATTTTAATGTTCATGGACTCACCAATAAGTCATGAAGGCTGTTGTTGCTTTATCCAACCATCCATCCATTTTCAACCGCTTATCCGGGGTCGGGTCACAGAGGCAGCAGCCTAAGACAAGAGGCCATGACTTCCCTCTTCCCAGCTAGTTGGGCCAGCTCCTCCGGAGAAATTACAAGGCATTTCTTGGCCAGTCAAAAGACTAAGTCTCTCTTGGATGTGCCTGGAAAATATCACCAGGGAGGCATCCAAGAGGCTTTCTGAGGCATCCTGTCCAGATACCAACTGGAGCAGCAGCGGGCTTACTATGAGCCTCTCCCGGATGATCGAGCTTCTCACCCTATCTCTAAGGGAGAGCCAGTCACACTGCGGAAACAACTAATTTTGGCTGCTTATGTCGGTAAACATTCTTTCGGTCACTGCCCAACGCTCTTGACCATAGGTGAGGGTAGGACTATAGATCCATCGGTAAATCGAGTGCTTTGCCTTCTGGCTCAGCTCTCTCTTCACCACGACAGACCGGTGCAATACCTGCATTGCTATAGATGCAGCACCAATCTGCCTATCGGACCTCATGCTCCATTTTTCCCTCACTCATGCACAAGACCCTGAAATATTTAAAATCCTCCACTAGAGGCAGGACCTCGTCCCTGACCTGCAGAAGACATTCTACCCTTTTCCAAATCAAGACCATGGTCTCAGATTTTGAGGAGCTGATTCTCATCCCAGATGCTTTACCCTCAGCTTTGAACTGCTCAAGCAAAAGATGGAGATCACATTCTGATGAAGCCAACAGGACCACATCATCTGCAAAAAGCAGAAACCAGATCCCAAGGCCACCAAAACAGATCCTTGCAACACCTTGGGTGCCTAGAAATCCTGTCCATAAAAGTTATGAACACAATCTGTGATAAAGGGCAGCCTTGGTGGAGTCCAACTCTCACCGGAAATTAGCTTGACTTACTGCTGACAATGCAGACTAAGCTCTGACACCAGTCATACAGGATCCTAACAGCCTGCATCAAAGGACCCGGTATCTCATACTCCTGGAGTACCCCCCACAGGGCCCCCCAAAGGGACGCAGTCGAACTCCTTCTCCAAATCCACAAAACACATACAGATTGGTTGGGCAAACTCCCAAGCACTCTCCGGGTTCCCCCTTAAGGATATAGAGCTGATCCAGTATTCCAGGCCAGGAGGAAAACCACATTGTTCTTCCTGAATTTTAGGTTTGACAATCCAACAGACCCTCTACTCCAGAGCCGCTGAATGAACATTGCCAGGGAGACTCAGGAGTGTGATGCTCCTGTAGTTGAAACTCTCTGTGGTGCCCTATTTAAAATGGAGGACTTCAGAGAGTGTTTCAACTACAAACTCACTGGCACGTCTTCCAGTGAGGAAGCGGAGTCTGGGGACTTTGGGTTGTACTCTCTAATCTCTGGGACCAAGCTCACTGAGGTAGTAAAAATCTCCATGGTGGCAAGGCCCCCGGGGTGGGTGAGATTGGCAGATTAGGGTGGTGGTCCTCCTATTTACAAAAGGGGCGACAACCATCCCAGTCTGCCAATCCAGTGGTACTGCCCCCGATTTCCACATGATACTGCAGAGCCGCATCAACCAACACAGCCCCACAACATCCAAAGCCTTAAGAAGTTTTGGTTGGATCTCATCTCAACCAACAATCCACAACGTCCCAAGTGGAGGTCAGCAGCACACCATCACCACTGTAATCAGTGTTGGTAGCTCACTGATTTCTCCTCCTGAGATGCCGGTTAGTGGGCCAGAATCTCCTTGATGCCATATGGCAGTTTTGCTCCATGGTCTCCCCGAACTCCTCCCATGCCCAGGGTTTTGCCTTCGTGACCACCCAAGCCACATTCCACTTGGACTGGCAGTACCAATCAGCTGCCTGTATAGTCTCACAGGCCAAAAAGACCCGATAGGACTCTTTCTTTAGCTGGACAGCATCCCTAACTGCCGGTGTTCACCGGCAGGTTTGGGGGTTGCCACCACGACAGGCACCAACAACCCTGCAGCCGCAGCTCCAGTCAGCCGCCTCGACAATGGAAGCATGGAATATGGCCCACTTGGAGTCAATGTCCCCAGCCGCTTCCCTCAGGACGTGCTCTAAATTTTTTCGGAGGTGGGAATTGAAGCTCTTTCTGACAGGCAACTCTGTTAGACATTCCAACAATCAGCAAATGAGCAAATTGGACTCTGAAGCTCAGCTGTGATGTGGGGAACTTTCACTTCTGAGAAATGGTGAACCGGTATTGGTTAAATGTAAACGTATTCATTAAACGAGTGTACCACTACTTTAAATTACGTTTCAATGTGTGTAAACAGTATTTCTGCCATCTGTAATGACTAAGAGGGCAGTCCTATGAGCGGCGTGATGTCACGGGCAAAGGGTCTATAAAATGTTTACATGAACTATACATTTTTTCAGGGACTAGTTATAAACAAATGTTCACCAATAGCCACGACTTTGGAAAATATTTCAAGTGTGTCTGCTTTTGTGAAATAGAAAGAAAAGGTCTATTGGCTGAAATCCTGAAGTTCCCAGTCTGTCTTGGGACGACAGATGGGATGACAGGCATGTTTACCAACATGTACGTCATGTGTTGTTAACATCTACCATCCAAATCTAAACATTTGACATTTTAAGTCAGGCCAGTCACAGCGCTCTACATTTATAGAGACATTGTGTGCACTGAGCACCAAAGCTGCAAGAAAGAAAAACTACAAAGTGCATCAGCTGAGGAACGACACTTTGACATTGCTTTGGAATCAACTCTGGATGATTTAGACTTGGGCTTTTCTTTTAATCATGAGCAGACTACTTCTTCTACTTCTACAACAATGTATGGCGGACTTCCCCATTTACTGGAGTACGCCACGTTGTTTTTTTCTCTGATTGGCCCTAGAGCTGTGCAATTGAGGGGAGAGAAAGTTTGAAAGACAACCATAGATTCCGTCCATTTACTGAGCTCTGTCTATGGGTCATGATGACTACACACCATATACGGCACGCATATGGGATGATTTGTTAGGCTAGAAAACCAATCTAGCAATGGTTCATTTTTTTTAGAGTTGTTCCTGATGTAGCAAGTAGAGATAAAGTATTTTTGACCAATACGAGCATGAAATGAGTAAAACTCGTAAATATCTGTAATCATGCTGAAGGAAAATCCTCATTGGGTAACTGACTGTCTTCACACTCTGTGATTGGCCAGTCCCATAGAGCGCCCGCCCCTCCCCACACAAAACTCTGCAGTCTCAGTCCGCCCGGCCATGGCCGGGTTATAATATGGGCAAACTGGGAACAGGCCCAGGGGCCCACAGCCACAAGGGGGCATATGCAAGCAGCAGTCTTTTTTTTTTTTTTTTTTTTTTTTGTGCAGCAGTCTTAACGTTGGAGAAAAAAGTTAACAAGTAATTAAACTTGTGCCTGCATTTTCTAAGTTAACACACATTTCTTTTAACAACGGTAGTTTTCGCATCTTTACTGCCTGCTTCAGCCCTCTCCCCCCTCCCCCTGCGCAGCGGTCGCAAACTCACTGATGCGCCTGCAGCCTCTCAGAGTTCCTGCTGATCTAAACATTGAAAGAATCATTTCATTTTCTGTTCCTCACTTCTGATTACCTTCAGTGGTGTCTGTTTGTTGCAACCACCAGGTACAAAAACAAACTTGTTTTTTATTTGACTTTTTCTGTCCTGTCTCTGTTTATTATCTTCCTGCATCTCCTCTCAATCCTGAAGAAAAACTGCTACCTGGTTTCATATTTTCACCTCATGAGTTACCTTTGAACTGCAGTTCTAAAAGATCTACCGACCGCAAATAAAGTGGAGTGCGCACCGGACACACCGGTGCGGTGAAGTCACCGGAGGATGAAACAGGTGATGCGCTCTGCTCCGCAGCAGCAAAACACATCAAGCGCAAATTAAAGACAGAAAGTATGAAAGGATATGAGCAGACATAAACGATCGTGTGTTAAATTAGTTTTTGAGGTGGCGACACTTTGATAATGTTGCTGCGGCCGTGCTCAGGACACATCTGTCTGGAGCGCATCAACGATCAGAGCTCTGCGCCTCTCAGCTCTAAATAATCCCCAGAGAGTCCACATAGATAAATGTAATATAAGCAGTACAAGGACCGTTTTCGGGCTAAAAAATAGTCTACAGTCCATCTTCTCTACTGTGTTTGTGGCCCTGCAGATTTTTCTAACTCTACCAAATTGTGAACAGGAACGATCATTTTCACAAATGGCAAGAATAAAAAATGAACTGAGAACTCTCTGGGGATTATTTAGAGCTGAGAGGCGCAGAGCTCTCATATATAATTAATTTAAGTTTGGAGCAAAGTGTATTTCCTTTATAATGGAAAAAGGCAAAAATTATTCTGCTGATTAAAAACAATAAAGAACCATTTTCAGGTCAAAATGGTCAAAATAGGTCAAAAACAAGGCAGTCCATTACCTGCCTTGGGTAAAATCATGGAGAGGGTAGTTTATGAACAAATTCAGAGTTATTTCTTGGTGAATGGGTTAAATACAATATATCAGCATGCATATAAAAGGGAGCACTCAACCACCACAGCATTAACTCAGATAACAGATGATTGGTTGCAAGAAATCGACAATAAAAACCTAGTTGGAAATGTGCTGCTTTATTTAAGGGCAGCTTTGATGTTTTAGACCATAACATGCTTCTTAAAAAGTTGAGGTGTTATGGATTGGAACCTTCTTCCGTAAAATTGATTGACAGTTATCTCGGTGATCGAGAGTATACAGTTTATTTTAATGGCAGCTACTCTGAGACTCAAAGGGTGTGTTGTGGAGTGCCCCAAGGTAGCCCGAACCAGATATATGGGCTCATCCAACTGTGGTCCCACCACCCGCAGGAGGAACGTGAAGGGTCCGGTGCAGTGTGGATCGGGTGGCAGACCGAGGCGGGAGCCTTGGCGGTCCGATCCCCAGACAGCAAAACTGGTTTTTGGGACATGGAACATCACCTCGCTGGTGGGGAAGGAGCAGGAGCTTGTGGCAGAGGTTGAGCAGTACCGGCTAGATATAGTCGGACTCACCTCAACACATAGCAATGGCTCTGGAACCCAAGTCCTTGAGAGGGGTTGGACACTCTCCTTTGCTGGAGTTGCTCCGGGTGAGAGGCGGAGGGCTGGGGTTGGCTTTTTGTTAGCTTGGGAGCTCATTTTTCATGCATTAACACTCCAAAAATAGCCCTTGTTGATTCGGATGAAAACTAAGAAACAGAAGCCAGAACATTCCCTGTAAGGCACAGGCAAACAACGAGGGAGGTTAAAAATGCTTCAGCTAAAAACGAAACCTTCTCCAGTAGTGCTATCTAAGATGCAAATTCAGTGAAAAGAAATCATCTGGGGAGAGAGGAGAATAATAAATGGCTTTTTCAGTTGGGAAGATGAGACCCAACGGGAGAATAGGGAGCAGGAAAATAGATTATGGAGAATTTGAAGGAGGGGATTGAAGAAAACACCAGAGGGTGAAAAGGTAGAAAAACAGAGAATACGATGTCTAGTGTAAGGTAAGGAAAAAAAGATTCTGATATGCTTTGCAGAAAGCTCTTCTGAAATATAATCCTAGGGATGAGAAAAGGAAAGGATTGTGAGCTGCAGCTGCAGTATGTCTGGCTACCGAAAGGTTTCTGAAGCTTTGATATAACAAGCACCAAGATAATGAGGTGCCTATGAGGTAGAGTTGGGGAGAAGGAAGGGGGGTAGGCAGGGCTGGATAAGACAACATGGATCAAAGTGGGATCCGGACCGGATATCTCTTTAAACCCTCCTATTACATGAGGTCACTTTACAAGCTCCATCACTTTATCAGTTCCATTGAGTCTTATAAAATGTTTATGCCCATTTCCCTTTGCTGTTGATACACCCTGATGCAACGTCATGAAGTTTCTACGATAAGATGTTGCATCTCTAAGTGTAGAACACTTTCTAACTATATAGCTGTTTAACCTTCAGGTTTAGATTTTGAAACCATGTAATCCATGTTCTTGGTTATAGATCCAATTTTATGTATGCAAGTAAATGTTTTTAACCGGAACTCTACACCTGGGTTGTTCATACGTCGTCACATTGGCTCTCATGCTCTATGCCACTTACACACATGCAAGGCACTGCGAGAACCCGACTGATCATCTTTGTGGTGTTGAAAATCAAATATAAAAGATTTGTAATTACTATATTTTTAATTTGCATTGTCCATGTTGCATAGGGTGACCATACGTCTTCTTTCCCCGGACATGTCCACTTTTCACTCTCCGTCCGGGGCGTCCGGGGGGTTTCCTACATTGATAAAAATGTCCGGTTTTTCATCCAGGAGCATGGATCGAATTATGGGAGGGCTAGTTATTTTTCAGGGAAAGATCCAGTTTCTGCCTATATTACAATATTCATGGACTCTCAGCGTAGCAGGATGCTGTTGATCGGAGAGGACGCAGATATCGCGTCATACCCGTGTCACAACCCGTGCACGCGCATTGGGTCCACAGCGCGCGTGTGAACGGGACTCGCGCGCGTGTGAACGGGACTCGCGAGCGAAAATATACATGGCGAGAGGTCATTTGTGCACAGAGAGGGAGCAAACTGTGTCTGTGAGCGCACAAGGATGTGCACAAGTGACAAACCTGCGTGCGCGCGTTGTCAACGAGCACACGGCAGAGGAAAACGTGCGCGCGCGGCAGCCTCTGTGCGCGCTTGGCAGCCTCTCTGCGCGCTCGGTTTCTGACTCCTGCTCGCTCGGCTGTAAGGGCTTTTGGCACTCTGGAGGCGTGGCCTGTGGCAGATCTTGTCTGTCCTCTGATTGGTTAGTTCACCCCGCACTTTATCCTCTATCTATATAAAAAAGTCTGATGTTCAGTAGTTGCTGGCATAGCTCAGCTGGGAGAGCGGGTGAGTCTCACCCCGGAGGATCCAGGTTTGAGTCCGGGCAAGGAAAATGTAGTAGATGTCATGGTAATTTTTCTTAATTTCAGGTATTTTACAGTTGTGACCGTTCAACTGTCATTAAACGTCCGAATGTTTGCTGGGCAGTGTTTTAAAAAGTGCACATAAGCTAGATGGTTTTAACCATATAAAATTACATTTTTTGTGATACTGGAAAAATACATACTGAAATAAAACTACTGATTGAAAACTTTATGACTGTGGTTGTACAATATATGACTCACTAATACACTGCAAACTCCCTTAGAGTGGGGCTTCCAGAGAGAGAGAGAGAGAGAGAAAAGTTCTTGCCTCATTAATGAATTGTTTATTTTTTTCAGTATTTAATTGACAAATTATCCTTTCAAATAATTAATTGATGAGTTACATAATTGTCCATTTCATAAAGAAACTGCATATCAAGCTTTCATTCAGATGACCTTCAACAGTGCTGCACCCTGCTGAGGGACATCCGAGTAAAACCTTGAGATGGCCATTTTCTGTTCACTAACTTGCTTTAGTAAATCCTTACTTTTGTTAAATAAATCAGTTGTTGAACCCCCACTCCTCTGTTTGGTCTCCTTTCTTATTACAGCCCACCACTTCCAGTCTGGGTTGTAACAATCTGCAGACAGATTTCTGAGTATCTCCTCCTTTACACAGATCCTCACTGAGCCGTGTACTGTGAACAAATAGTTTCTCCATGATATTATCCAGCAAGGTCCCGTTTTTGTCAAAACAAGGGTGAGGTAATGAAAAAATAGAAATAGTTCATTAAATTAACATTTAAATTATTTATATGCATCATTAAAATAAAAAAAAAACATGTTTTGAAATATATAAAGTGCACCAAACTTGACTCAGTCCATTCAACAATTCTAAATGGACAATTATGTAACTCATCAATTAATTATTTGAAAGGATAATTTGTCAATTAAATACTGAAAAAAATAAACAATTCATTAATGAGGCAAGAACTTCTCTCTCTCTCTCTCTCTCTCTCTCTCTCTCTCTCTCTCTCTCTCTCTCTCTCTCTCTCTCTCTCTCTCTCTCTCTCTCTCTCTCTCTCTCTCTCTGGAAGCCCCACTCTAAGGGAGTTTGCAGTGTATTAGTGAGTCATATATTATACAACCACAGTCATAAAGTTTTCAATCAGTAGTTTTATTTCAGTATGTATTTTTCCAGTATCACAAAAAATGTAATTTTATATGGTTAAAACCATCTAGCTTATGTGCACTTTTTAAAACACTGCCCAGCAAACATTCGGACGTTTAATGACAGTTGAACGGTCACAACTGTAAAATACCTGAAATTAAGAAAAATTACCATGACGTCTACTACATTTTCCTTGCCCGGGCTCGAACCTGGATCTTCCGGGGCGAGAGTCACCCGCTCTCCCAGCTGAGCTATGCCAGCAACTACTGAACATCAGACTTTTTTATATAGATAGAGGGTAAAGTGCGGGGTGAACTAACCAATCAGAGGACAGACAAGATCTGCCACAGGCCACGCCTCCAGAGTGCCAAAAGCCCTTACAGCCGAGCGAGCAGGAGTCAGAAACCGAGCGCGCAGAGAGGCTGCCGCGCGCGCACGTTTTCCTCTGCCTTGTGCTCGTTGACAACGCGCGCACGCAGGTTTGTCACTTGTGCACATCCTTGTGCGCTCACAGACACAGTTTGCTCCCTCTCTGTGCACAAATGACCTCTCACCATGTATATTTTCGCTCGCGAGTCCCGTTCACACGCGCGCGAGTCCCGTTCACACGCGCGCGAGTCCCGTTCACACGCGCGCTGCCATGTATATTTGCGCTCGCGAGTCCCGTTCACACGCGCGCTGTGGACCCAATGCGCGTGCACGGGTTGTGGCACGCTTTAAACGCCATACGCAGAGTGCTGAACGTTGGTGCGTCCGCTGCGTCCGGCGCACGATACATTCTCAAGGTGGCGCAACAAAACATTATTATTAACACATGATCGTTCATATCTGTTTATATCCTCTGGTACTCCGTCTTTTAATCGTTCCTCATGCGCTCTGCTGTGGTGTTTCACCTCACTGATGCAATATCAATGCGCTGTCTGCTTTGCAGTCAGGAGATCCCTTTGATCTGCTCAAAAGTAAATGATGAGGTGAAACAGTAAAAATCCAGGCAGCAGTTTTTCTGGAGAGTTTAGAGGAGATGCAGGAAGATGAGAGACAGACAGGAAAATAGCTAAATAAAAGCAGGAAAACACAAGAAAGTGTTGAAAAGTTAAATGAAGGTAGATTTATCTCCACTACACGTTTTTACCTGTATGAAGCAACAAGTTCTACATATGTAATATTTATTCATTTGATACAATTCAGATCACCTTCAAAACTCAGGGCCGTTTCAAGGCATTTAGGGGCCAAGGCTAAACAGCCACCACCTGGTGGTGAGTTCGATCAGATGGCAGGGGAAGATGCCGCGTAGACCTGGCAGACCCAAACGCATAGTAAGGGTCTGCTGGGAATGCCTGGCAGAAGAACCTGTCAAGACGTTATTCAACTCCCACCTCCGGCAGAGCTTTGACCACATCCTGAGAGCAGTGGGGGACATTGACTTTGAGTGGGCCTTGTTCCACTCTGCGATTGTTGAGGCGGCTGTTGCTAGCTGTGGTCGCAAGGTGGCCGGTGCCAGTCGTGTTGGCAACCCCTGTACCCGCTGGTGGACACCAGAGGTTTGGGGAGCCGTCAGGCTGAAGAAGGAGGCCTACAGGGCGTGGCTGGTCTGTGGGTCTCTGGAGGCAGCAGACAGGTACCGGATAGCCAAGCGGGGTGCAGCAGTGGCAGTTGCCAAGGCAAAATCTCGGGCATTTGAGGAGTTTGGTGAGGCCATGGAGAAAGACTATCGATCGGCTCCAAAGAGGTTCTGGCAAACTGTCTAGCGCCTCAGGAGAGGAAGGCAGCAACTCGCTCACACTGTTTACAGTGGGCATGGGGAGCTGCTGACATCAACTGGGGCTATAGTCGGACGGTGGAAGGAATACTTTGATGAGCTCCTCAATCCCACCTACGCACATTCCGAGGAGGAACCAGAGCTGGGAGACCTGGGGATGGACTGTCCAATCTTGGGGGCAGAAGTTGCTGAGGTAGTCAAACAACTACAGAAGTTGCTGAGGTAGTCAAACAACTACACAGCGGCAGAGCCCCAGGGGCAGATGAGATTTGTCCCGGGTATCTCAAGGCTATGGATGATGTAGGGCTGTCGTGGTTGACATGTCTCTGCAACATTGTGTGGTCATCGGGGGCAGTTCCTGTGGAGTGGCAGATGGTCCCCATCTTTAAGAAGGGTGACCTGAGGGTGTGTTCCAACTATAGGGGGATCACACTCCTCAGCCTCCCTAGAAAGGTACTCCAAGGTACTGGAGTGGAGAGTCCAATCGATAGAATCTCAGACTGAGGAGGAGCAATGTGGTTTTCGTCCTGGCTGTGGAACTGTGGACCAGCTCTATACCCTTGCAAGGGAGATGGAGGGGGCATGGGATGTGTTTTGTGGATTTGGAGAAGGCTTATGACCGCATCCCCAGGGGCACCCTGTGGGGGACGCTCCAGGAGTATGGGGTGGGTGGCCTTTTGTTAAGGGCCATTCAGTCCCTTTACCAGAGGAGTGTGAGTTTGGTCCACATAGCCGGTAGTAAGCTGGACCTGTTCCCGGTGAGGGTTGGACTCCGCCAGGGCTGCCCTTTGTCACCGGTTCTGTTCCTTACCTTTATGGACAGAATTTCTAGGCACAGCCGTGGTGTGGAGTGTGTCGAGTTTGGTGGCAGGAGAATCTCGTCTTTGCTTTTTGCAGATGATGTGGTCCTCCTAGTTTCATCCAGCTCTGACCTTCAGCTCTTGCTGGGTAGGTTCATGGCCGAGTGTGAAGCGGCTGGGATGAGGATCAGCACCTCCAAATCTGAGACCATGGTTTTCGACCAGAAAAGGGTGGCTTGCCAACTCCTGGTCGGGAGAGAGGTCCTACCTCAAGTGGAGGAGTTTAAGTATCTCGGAGTCTTGTTCACGAGTGAGGATAGGAGGGATTGGGAGATTGACAGGCGGATTGGTTCGGCGTCTGCAGTGATGTGGACGCTGAGCCAATCTGTCGTGGTAAAGAGGGAGCTGAGCCAGAAAGTCAGGCTCTCGATTTACCGGTCGATCTACTTCCCAATCCTCACCTATGGTCATGATCTT
This sequence comes from Nothobranchius furzeri, assembly GCF_043380555.1. Lineage (NCBI taxonomy): Eukaryota > Metazoa > Chordata > Actinopteri > Cyprinodontiformes > Nothobranchiidae > Nothobranchius > Nothobranchius furzeri. Next base: position 25,306,798 of record NC_091756.1, read on the forward strand.
TGGATAGTGACTGAAAGAACGAGACTGCAGATACAAGTGGCTGAAATGAGTTTCCTTCGTAGGGTGGCCAAGCTCAGCCTTAGAGATAGGGTGAGGAGCGCGGACATTCGGGAGGGACTCGGAGAAGAACTGCTGCTCCTCCGGATCGAAAGGAGTCAGTTGAGGTGGTTTGGGCATCTGGCCAGGATGCCTCCTGGACGCCTCCCTGGGGAGGTGTTTCGGGCATGCCCTGCCGGCAGGAGGCCCCCGGGTCGACCCAGGACACATTGGAGAGGTTACATCTCCAATCTGGTCCGGGAATGCCTCTGGGTCCTGCCGGAGGAGCTGGTGGAGAAGGCCGGGGAGAGGACGGTCTGGAGCTCCCTAGTTGGGGTGCTGCCCCCGCGACCCGGACCCGGACCCAGATAAGCGGAGGAAGATGACGACAATGACGACAACCCTTGAGGAAAGGAGTGGGAAGTATGCTTTGTCGATACAACAGCTTAAAGGGGACGTTTAACATTGACAAAAAGGACTTTTTCAAAGATAAAATATTATGGCCAATACAAAACATGTTTATGAATTCTTTTTCACACAAAGCAATCTCACCAGCTCTAATCTTGATATTTTCCAGTACCTTCCAGAATGAGCCGTTTCAGGGCTTTTTCATTTAAAAAAAGGACTATCGTGCAAAATCCACTTTTTAAAATTATTTCTTCATCAAAACACACATATTCTTCCCTCTCAGCTGCAAATCCTCTGTAGGCCTATCAAGCTATTGCAAAAATCTTTCTTGAAAAGATTAGTGTCATAATTGCCTTGCTCCTCCCTATCCAGGTAGTGTGGAATCCAGAACCCTCCTCCCCTGGACTGTAAGCACTAACACCCACTCTCTCTGAGTTGAAAGAGGAGAATTTAATTCCCACAGATGTGAAGAAGTGATTGCTGAAAAGGCTACAGTCATCAAGTTCTGGACTTTTCAAACAGACTGATAGATGTTTTAATTTTCTGGCTGAATCCATGCTCCGTTGCCTTGGACTAGAATAATAAGTGCTCCTTTAATAACTGGTGCAGTGAGGTTCATGACAGAGAGGCACTGACTGCTCTGGAAATGCACTTTCAAAGATATGATCCCAAAATAGAATTATAATTTAATTTTGACCTCAAATGATACATCTCTGTTTGCGTTGTGATGGACACTGGCAACGCCATTTTGCATCGATGCAAGATCCCTCTGACGATCTTAGGAGGAAGATGGAGACATGCCCCAAATTATAACTATCTGCCAAAAGAGACCGAGATCGCAACCTTGTGATTGGTCAGGATGCAGCTTCTTGTTTTTATTTGTCAACAGCACCGTCTTCGCCACTTCAAAAAAAAAAAAAAAAAAGATATTTAGTGGCAGAAACAGAACAGATTGAAGAATGAATTGTGGAAAAAGTCTGAAAATATAAACATGTATCCACCCGTCATTGAAGGAGTACACAGATATGGGTTTAGAAGTGCCAATCACTTGAAAATGAGGGACAAATTTGCCCATGGTAAAAAGTAAACAATGTAAACACAACAGTGAATATACTATCATGGACCAGATACGTGACTGTAATGGTGTCAGGATACCTCAGAATAACGCAATGCCCTCTATTGTCCTGTTTAGCACAGCTGAGATTGGAGGCTGCCCTTGTCACTGCGTCTCATCACTAGCGCAATTTCAGCCAAATTTTAAAATCACTCATTCCCACATGCACTCTTGTGGACTTGAGGTTTTGCTGGAGTGTGTCCATGACCTATGAAAGACACACTCTGAGCTCCTCTCCACAGCTTTGCCACATGCTCCATAATGCATTGAGAATGCTGTCCCAATGTGACATAACACTTTGATGGGAACCTTTTCTTGATTGTTGTTACCTCTGCGTTGTTCAGAAATATGTAGCATTTAAAGTGTCTGCACACCAACATGAGTTATGGTGTGAACTGCAATCTGTCAAAATTACGGACAACTGTCAGATTTTTCCTTGACTGTTAGTGTATATTTATTTTCAATCACATGTATTGGGACGAATTTTCCATGCTCAGCTGACCATTTTTTTGGACCTGTTCTTCAGCAGTCAGCATTGTACAAAGCCGACCCAACACACCCACAAGCGACTGACTGGCCGGTTGGCCGACTTGGATTAGCGGGTAAAATCAACCAGAGGTGGTTTCCCATGCATGATTCATTATCAGTCTGGATACAGTGGGGTAAACATCTTCTCTGACTGCAGCTTGGATCTGCCACTTCAGCTGCTGCAGCAATAGGACAGACTGCTGTGAGAAGCACACAGCATTCTCAGTGAGAAAACAGGAAGTAGTGTGCTTCATATCAGTCTCCAATAGCAGTACTGCTCATGGCTGACTTTGTGGTGTTCTCCTTAAGTCAGTAAACAGACTTCTCCATGAAGCACTTGTGCCAACGTTCCCTCCGAACACCACCAGCTGACAAGGCATGTTAAGTGTCTTGCCCAAAGACACAACAGCAGCATTCTTTGGTGGCAGGCAAGATCAAACCTGCAACTTCCCAATTACTGGACAACCCACTCTACCTCCTGAGCTATTGCTGTTTATTTATAGGAGGATACTAGCTTCATGGATTGGAGCAAGGCGTGATGGTGCAGTAGGTTTCATTAAAGCTTTTGCAGACCCTTAGTTGTGAATAATTTAAGAACTTGCAGCTGAGAATGAAAAATGCACAACTGCAGCCAAAAATGACTTTAAAAGTATTTTTAATGAGCAAATAAAAATAGCACTTGGTTAAAAGCTCCAAAAAGTGGATTTTGCGTAGTAAATATAGTCCCTTTTAGTCATAAAATGGTTGACTTTTATTTGGACAGCATGAAGTCCAACCAACATGTCATTGAAACAATCATGTCCATTTTAAAAATATATTAATCCATCGTGTAAATTTCACACCGTACAGTGGGGATGGTGTGCTGCTGATCTCGACTTGGGACGTTGTGGATCGGTGGGTGGAATACTTTAACCCTCCCACTGTCCTAATGGGTCTGACCCCACAAGGAAAGTTGACCATTGAGCAGGGTTGATGGTTTATCCCTTGGGTCAACGTGTCAGGGGTGAGGATTGAGCTCCACCTCACCCCTGCCACGTGGACTTCAAGGGATAAACCATCAATCCCGCTCAATTGTCAACTTTTCTCGCGAGGTCACCCATAAAAACAGTGGGAGGGTTAAAGACATCCTCAATCCAACTGGCACTTTTTCCAGTGAGGAAGCAGAGTCCATGGACATTGGGTTGGACTCTCCAATCTCTGGGGCTGAGGTCACTGAGGTTGTCAAAAAACTCCTCAGTGGCAAGGTTCCAGGGGTGGATGAGATCCACCAGGAGTTCCGTAAGGCTGTGAATGTCGTAGGGGTGTGTTGGCTGTCACAGCTCAGCAAAATGGCATGGACATCGGGGGCAGTCTTACTGGATTGGCAGACCAGGATGGTGGTCCCCCCATTTAAAAAGAAGGGACCACAGGGTGTGTTCCATCTACAGGGGGATCACACTCCTGAGTTTCTATAAGGTCAATTCAAAGGTTCTGAAGAGGAGGGTTCGTTGGATAGTCGAACCTCGGATTCAGGAGGAGCAATATGGTTTTCGTCCTGGCCATGGAACCGGACACTGGACCAGCTCGATACCTTTAGGAGGGTCCTGTCGTGTGCGTGGGAGCTCACACAACCAATCTACATGTGTTTGTGGATTTGGAGAAGGCATTCGACTGCATCCCTCGGGGGGCCCTGTGGGGGAACACTTTGGAAGTATGGGGTACCAGGCCCTCCGATATGAACTGTTAGGTCCCTGATTGATCATTGCCAGAGCTTGGTCCACATTGCTATCAGGAATTCAGGCTCATTCCCGGTGAGAGTTGGACTCCGCCAAGGCTGCCATTTGTCACAGATTCTGTTCATAACTTTTATGGACAGGATTTCTAGGCGCAGCCAAGTACCGATCTGTCATGGTGAAGAGAGAGCTGAGCCAGAAAGTGAAGCTCTCGAATTACCAGTCGATCTGCGTTCCTACCCTTACCTATGGTCATGAGCTTTGGTTAGTAACCAAAAGAATGAGAATGTGGATATAAGTGGCTGAAATTAGTTTTCTCTGCAGGGTGTCTGCATTCTCCCTTAGAGATAGGGTGAGAAGCTCGGTTATCTGGGAGGGGCTCTGAGTAGATCCGCTGCTCCTCCACATCAAGAGGAGCCAGTTCAGGTGGCTCGGGCATGTGGTTAGGATGCCTCCTGAACACCCCGGTAAAGTTTTCCGAGGAAAGTCCAACTGGGAGGAGACCTAAAGGAAGACCCAGGACATGCTCCAGGGACTATGTCTCTCGGCTGGCCAAGAAGCACCTTGAGATTTCCCTGGAAGAGCTGGCCCAAGTGTCTGGGGAGAGGGAAGTCTGGGCTTCTCAGCTTAGGCTGCTGCCCCCGCAACCCGATTCTGGATATGCGGCCGAAAATGGATGGATGGGTGGTAAATTTCACCTATTGAACAATATTTATACACACCTTATTATACAAATGCTATTTCATTAACATTTACAGCCAGGAAAATTAGCTATTGGTAGCACAGTATAATTATTTCTGACTGAGCCACCATTCATTGTAAGTCATCATGGATTAGTGTCGACGAATCACATGATCATTTTCATCAAATTGGGCCACCGCATAAGGGCTTTAAAAGATTTTTTATGAAGCACAATAACTGTGACTGAAATTGCATAAAGTTGACAGCAATCTACTGTAAATGATTTGTTTCTACTTTGATTAGCAGAAGGTTGTCTGTCTAGTCAGAACAAACTATCTCTCCAAAAATTCAAAAACGTGTCTACACAGGGCCCCACTTCAGAAGTTTTGAGCTGCTCCTTTAGTAACATAAATGATGACTGCATCTTGTAGGATACTTTTTACTGGCTACAGCAGCTGTACACATCTAAACACACTAATTTAATCTAGCTTTCCAGTTCCTCACAGCAGCACCCAATTTGGTTGTAATAACAACGATGACCAATCCCCAGCATGATACCTCATAAAATGCATCTTGATGTGTAACCACTGATGGAAACTCTCTGTTCTCCTAGTAGCTCTGGAACAGAGCGCTGTGTCCTGTCCTGAGAGGGAACAGCACTTGGACTGAGATTTGAAGGTGACTTACAACACATTGCTGCAAAGGGTCTCTGAAGACCAGCACAATAAATGTGTCTTACTTTGGAATAGGACTTAAAATTTGCCGAGCTCACTGTTTTTATTTGTTTCTTTGGGAATGGCTGAGAAGCGTTTACTGCCATCTTCTCAAACCATTTCCAAAATAAATCCTCAGCCCCACAAAACTGCCTCTATCTCCTGCCGTAAACATTCTGATCCATGTGTGGATGAGGCAGTAAGGATGGTGGCTTGGGACTTTCTTGGCTTAATGTCACATTTTCCAGCATGAAGAAAACAAGTCTATTTGTGAAGCTGCTACAGGAGAACTGGGATACGTGTGTGAGTGAGTGAGTGAGTGAGTGAGTGAGTGAGTGAGTGAGTGAGTGAGTGAGTGAGTGAGTGAGTGAGTGAGTGAGTGAGTGAGTGAGTGAGTGAGTGAGTGTGTGTGTGTGTGTGTGTGTGTGTTTCCAAGGTTGTCTGCTGGGGCCAGTTTGCGTAGCTAGCTTCCCGGTTAGCTGTTATTAACACCAAAGGAATGATTACAAAATGTAATTAGCTGTATATTCTTTCAAAAACTTTGACTAATTTCGTTTTAAATGTTTTTTGTTTCGTCTTTTGTGAAAAGTGAAATTTTGGACAAAATCTAAAATAAAACTTTAAAATATCACGCCAATAAGGAATAATTTATGACAAATGTTGATCGACATTTTTGATAACAAATAAAAGACGACAGTGAAAATGAACTTTACCAAAAAGCTAATTAGCCTACACTCTAGGGACCTCATTTAACAACCGCACTTACAACAGATCTGTGCGTATATTGCGTAGGAACGTATTTACTCATTGTGTGATATTCATCATTTTGAACCTGTGCGTGGAAATGTTCCTAAATATAAAAAAACATAAGACTATGCGTAGGAACAACATCTAGTGATAGAACGGGGGAACCAAAACACCAAAGGTCTCATTCGTTTGCATACATTCCTCATCTACAAGTTAGTTTACCCAATAAATAAATATTTCAGTAGAAAAACAGCTGAGTGACATAATTTGTGCTACAACACCCGACGGGAATCCGACATTGGGGAGTGGTTGTTGTATTTTTAGTAATCACAATTTTTGCTCTTCACATTTTAATTATATTTTTAATCTTTTTAATAATTTTATTTTATTATATTCTATTTTTGTCCTTGTGATCTTGCTTGAGATTTGTTAGATAAAATAACATTTCTATATTATTATTAATGCTTTGTCAGAGTGTGCTCTCTAAAGTAAATGCGTTTCTGTGAGTGCACTGACAGGACATCCTTCTAGAGCTATGCTGTGATTTGGGACCCAAAATTTGTGGAGCGACATATTAACTTTTCCAGTCCATACACTATTTTACAACTTTGAGAACTCCCAGTCCCTCCTCTGCTTCCCGATCACACATATGACCAAATATGGTTAAATGAGGGCGTTTCTGCATGTAAATGACAGAGAACGGACAGGAGCACCTGGGTACCACAGGTGGGACTTATCATCAGATGAGTGCGAAGGAATGTGCGTATAAGGGGACAACGCATGTTTCATAAATCAGAAATCTGACCATTCATATGAACATTCTAAATTTCGTTCATAGGAACGAATTTAGGAATATTTCCACAAATATTTGATGAATGAGACCCCTGCCATTAATCTGGTCTTTAATTTTTGTTGTTGGAAAACAACTGGCAATGAGCAAAGAGGTAAATGTGTAAAACAACAAAGTTGATGAAAATTTTGTAACACTTTGTGATAAATCAGTAAATGCGATTTGTCCTCACAGGCTCCCATAGAAGAAACCATTGTGTCAATTATGACGTCACCCAGAGACTTGGACCTTCAACTGTGTATTTTAGACCCGATTATCTACTACAGTTTATGAAGCCGCCAATAGCATTTCAACAACTGGACATCATTTAATTCATATTTAACTACATTTCGATTAATTATTTCCAGATATTAATGATAAAAAAAAATACACAGTTGCCACCTCTTGAAGGTACATGACCAATCATTGAGTTGTAGCCATTTTGGGATTTAATAGGGTCAGTGAGCCTTGGTGGTGATCTAGATTTTTGATTTGATAATAGTTTTCCATCTAGAGAGTTTTATTACAACTCTGTTATGGTTGAAAAGTTCATCAGTTGTAGATGTTGATCCCGTTATTACTTTCTGAGAGGTTTATCAAATCTTCCCATCTGTTGTAAAACAACAAAATTCCCAAACACTGTCCCTACATTGACTTCTATTAGATTAGACATAACTGTGTGAGAAAACAGGCAAAAGCACAAAGCTGTAATTTAATCAGCTTCGAGATTACAGGGCTATCAGCAAGGCAGAACAAATCAAACGTCAGAGTGTCTCCTTCTCCCTCTGCCACCACTTTTCCATGATGGGTATAGTTAGCATGGCGGCTATTAACTCATGCCCACATCCCACAGCCGTAATGTTGAGGTCAGTGCTGGTGTTTTAAATGAGCCCTCAAAGGACTGTCTGTGTGTGAGCTCCCGCGTTGGACCAAACGGCACCAGAACAAAACGAGTTGAGCATTTTTCCACTGCAGCTCTCGGGTGAGTAACAAGCTAATAAATGCAGCCGGTTTGTTGAGAAAACCATAATGATATAGAGAGAAGTTAGAAGAAAATACTTTGTCAAAAAAGCCCAGTAAATTCTCACCGTGACCTCAGCTTATGTCAAGGGAACAAATACAGGTTTTATGGGATGTAAAGTGTAGAGAGTACGGAGCCCTCTAATGTCAAGTGGCTACGTTTTAATAACTACACAGTGAGATTAATCCGTTACGCATTTCAGTGACCCATTTGGACTCAAGGAGAAACAGATGGTGTTGTGTACATGCAGACTGAAAACCTTTTTAAACCAGGATTCAAATGATGGTTTCTCACTATGTATCTCCATTATCATTTTCCATTAAATCAAACAGTATCAACACATTGTTATGTGTGTTAAAGGGGTGGTTCACTTAAAAGACTGTTTTTAATTATTTGGAAAACCACTCCCACCCACTGGATGCCACTGTGGAGGCTGCCTAACATTCATTGACTCACCCATCATGACTCACGATGGGGAAGTTGTTGGTTTAGCGTCCAGGAAAACAGCAGAAATCGTCTTGGCTAGTAGAAGCTAACTGTTAGCATTAGAAACTCCACCACACAGCAGAACTCCTTCAGGCTTGTGTTATTCATGGAGATAAAACGTCAGCGTTGGAAAGCAGAGTCAGTGGAAGAGTTGTGCTGCTCTCTCCAATCTGTGGAAAGATATCCAAATATCAAGAAATAATACTCAAAATCCTGCTGTCTGGAGCTCAGCTCTGGTGTAGCTGTCTGCTAGTTCCCGGAACTGGCGCACCGGGACTTTGTCAAGGCGTTCATTCCTACTAGACACCACTGCAATTGTATTAATTAAACAAGTTAACCAGACCTTTAAAACTACTCTCCTGGGGGCAAACATGTGAAAGTACAACTCAGTCATCGGTTTGCAATTCTTCTTCCAACAGAAGGTGAAATGCAACAGGTGGAGGAAGTTTGATTTCAATGGATAAGTAAGGTCAAAGTAGTGGTGCTACACATGAATGTTAAAAGTCTGTTGTTCAAACCGGGTCTTCTTTTACCAGAGGGGTCTTGATGCCTAAACCTGCTGAATGTGTTCTGATTGGTGGTCGGTTGGTTGTATGGCTCAACGGCTTTCCTTTTGTCCCTACCAAGTGCTTGTGTTAGGTGTTAGAACAATCCTCCAGATAGAAACCTTTAGAAAACAAACCCATTTAAATAATGACTTCATCACATCCGTCCATCAAAGGCCAACTTTAGCTGAAAGAATCCATAACATACCTTACAGCTGTAGCTGTCTCCACCAAGATTTTTGGTTATCTTAATAAGACAAAATAAATAACCCTTTCCAAAGGGTGAACCAGCTCTCACACAATAAACAGTTATTTGTTTTCCCTTTTTTAGACTTGAAGTTGTAAGGAGTATATGCGTCTGTTGTGTCCTAACACAACACTTTCGGCCCAACAAACTGTCATGCTTGATATTCTGGTTTTTCAGCGTCGCATAACTTGTTTGTCGGAGGTCACATTACTCTTGGTTCTGACCTGACCTTTACATAAATATGATTGATTATTTTATGTCACTACTCAAATAACTCAACACTTGCATCATGGCAGAATGCAGCAGATAAACTGCAGTTTTGAAAGAAAATGGATAAACAAGATAATTAAAATGTGGTATCTATTGATTTTTACTTATGGGCATCACACCCACGTGACACATGGGTGTTTCCTAACAACAGTTAAAAACCCTCAATCTCCTCACAGTTTTGCTCAGCAACTGCACCACCAGTCCAGCCCCTCAGCATTGTACTCAAACTTTTTACCTGACACTGGCTGCTGATTGGCTTGTCTCGTTGTGTTTGTCGAACCATCTGTGAAGCTGAGGATACATCAGTATGTAGAGGGATGAATTTTACCAGTGGCACTCAAATAAGTTGCACTTTTTTGCCAAGGTGTTCCGTTGCAGCCCAGTCTTGCGTACCGTGGGTTCAGACACCGATATGTGTCTCCCTAGCTGTTGCTCAAAAACAGCAAAAAACATGCCTGCTCATTGTAATCTCATCCTCAGTGTTTGAGTGGATCTATCTATCTATCTATCTATCTATCTATCTATCTATCTATCTATCTATCTATCTATCTATCTATCTATCTATCTATATATATATATATATACATATATATATACATATATATATATATATGTATATATGTATATATGTGTATATATATATATATATATATATATATATATATATATATATATATATATATACACACATGCCCCACATATTGTCATGGTGCGGGTGTGGATGACGGCGGACCATGTGTGGTGGAGCAGATCAGGAGGTACAGATGCAGGCTTCAGATAAAGTAAAATAGTTTTAATGGTGTGACAGGAACAAACAGCACAAGACAACGATGACAAACAACCACAATGATCCGACAAAGACTGATACAAGGAGGGAGGTATAAATACACAGGGCAAATGAGGAACACAAAGGCAGGTAACAAGGGGCAGGTGAAAACAATAGGGACTAATCAAGGGCAGGAGAGAGACTCAGTCAGGGAGGCAGGGGCAGACTGTGACATATATATATATATATATATACATATATATATATATATATATATATATATATATATATATAAATACATAGATAGATAGATAGATAGATGATAGATAGATAGATAGATATGTATATAGATAGATAGATAGATAGATAGATAGATAGATAGATAGATAGATAGATAGATATGCACATGCCCCACACTTTTCAAAGGTTGTTTCACGGATATCTGTGTCTCTATGACCAACGGGCTTATCGGAGGTTGGAATTGTGAGCCATTTCCCAACTCAACAGCTAACTTGAAGTAAAAACTCTTAAGCTGCTGCAGCCAGTGGTCTGTCTCGCACTACCAGATATCTGGTGTCACTCTCTTTGTTAAATCTTGACACTGTTGCATCATAGCAGACAGTCAGGCTGATGAAGACCGCAGGAGTGGTCGAAACTGTCGGCAAGGTAAATAAACCGTTCCTGTGTTAAAGAAGAACCTAAAATGCAATTAGAAGAAACACACACAGGGAATATACAAAAGATGTTAGAATACAGTCGGGCTGATGCTGTGTAGGTGTCAGTCACATTAATGACTCAGTAAAATGCTGCTGCTGCTGCTGGGGCTGGGCCTGACTGGAGGGGGGTTGTTGCCCTGTTAAATTTAATGAGAGCTCATATCTTTTACTGGCAAATTTTCACCTGCATGGCATGGAGTTTGAACGCTGAAGCGAGCCTCTGCTCCAATAGCTGTGGCTACTGTGTTTCATTAGGGAAGGGATGACGCAAGTGTGCATGCTGTAGGTAGGTGTGAACAGCCGCATGTTTTATGATACCTCAGTCCCCACAGTGTCACTACATCAGCCTGGTGATGCAAGCTGCGGCCTTAATATTCGAGGAGTGAAAAAGCATATTTGATCCCTTGACATGAACAAAAGTGTAAAGCCCAAAGTCTTAGCACATAATAAGCTGTAAAAATAAACGTGGAAGGGCTGAGCACCTGATTTACCAGTAAGATGGACACCCGAGCTTCTTCTAAGAACGCATCTCCCTTTGGATTGTTTGTTCTATAAACATTTTCTTAGTTTATTTAGCAAAACAACTGTGTACACAGCCGTTAACCAACGTGCATAAAAGCTAATGCCTCTTTTTCACATTTTAAGATAGGGATGCTCCGATCTGATCACGTGATCAGAAATCAGGATCGTTCACGTGATTTTCAAAGGATCAGAATCGAGTGGAAAAGATTGGATTCAACTTTATCAAACAGCAAACATGACTTTTTAAAGTCATCCTGAGACAGAGATTTTAAATGAAATAACAATATTTTAGTATTAATTTCAACAAGTTCCTCTACATGAATATTTTTTGCTTCTTGGATGAAAATGAGACATACAGTTTACGGCAGGCAGAGATTCAGATGCCTTAACATGCAGCTGTTAGCTAGCAAGCTAACGTAGAGGAAATGTGTCACGTCAGGAGAAAGAGAAAATGTCTGAAGTTTGGACCTTTTTTAAGCTGGATGGCAATGGGACTGGAACAGACACGAGTAATGTGTGCAAACTGGGTATTTAAGTGGAAAAGGTAGAGCTGGGTTAAACTCTATGAATTTGATTAAAAACAAACTGTTTTCTTTTTTGACTTTCCCCTTCAGGCATTGACGCCACAGCGAATGACCCGTGTCGATAAGTCGTAGTTCCAAACTGCGGCAACTCGGACAAAAATACGGAGCCAGCCGAAACTGAAATAATAAACAGAGAAAATGCAGATGGACAGCAAAATGTTTAGTTTCACAGTCTGCTGGGGCGGTTCGTCATTTAGTTGAGTTTCTTTTCTACTTGGAGAAAACAGTAGAGAAAACACAACGCATCACTACAAACCTGAATGTTCAGTCTGCTGATTGGTCAGATTGTGTGGGGGTGGGGCTATAAGAAGCAATTACAGGAAAGTGTTTGTGTTCTGATCCTAAGCGTGACTGAGACTGTATTTTATTGAACGTAAAAGCCATTATTTGAGTAAACATAATTAAATCATGAAAAGAATTGCCACATGATTAAATAGCCTCCTTTCAGCATTAACCTCTTTTGTTGGGCTAACATAATTTCCATGGGTTTGAGCAATGTCAATTACTAATGTTAATCAACTACTGTAAAATTAGTTAGATCAGCTTTCCTCAATCAAGTTGGGTGCAAATGAGGATATTTAGTAGGACCAAACTTATTGATTTAAATTGGATCAAAACGTTTCAAATTATTTAAGTTGACCCTATCGAATTACCCAACATCCAACTGTACTAAATAAGTTCACTCAACCATGATGAATTACTTTGGCTCAACACAAGTACTTTAAGTTAGGAAACGCATGATGCTGAACTAAAGCAATTTAATCACGTGGCAATCCTTTCCATGATTTTTTTTAAGTTCATTCGAAGAAATATTTTTTGGAGTGTAGTTACAGATTTTTATGAATTTGGACTCTTCAGTTTCTTTATTGATTCACAGCTGATTAACATAATCGTTCCTCCTCTCACTGCCCTCGGAGCATCTGTTCCTCATTTTATTATTTTACATAATAGTTATATCCAAATCTTCTTTTTGCACAAGTGGCTCAAAATAAAATCCCTCCCTAGACCGTGTGGGATTTCATCTAAACAGAGCTTGAGTGGGTTTAAGCTTCAGCGCATCACTAATAAACTAATGTCATCAAAATGGCCTAGCGGGCTCCTTTTCGTGTGCTGAACCACAAGAACCAGCTTTCTTAAAGGAGATGTCAGCAGTGTGCTGGTGAAGGTCTTCAGTCATCCAGGTCATCCAAAAGGGTTCCAACGAATGCAACTTTCCAACACCTAAAATACAGCTCTAAACCTTATTCCAACACAGTTTCAGTCTAGGTCCCACCCTCCTGCATCTCATCAACACTACGACTTACCTAGTCAGCCACTTTTCCATCCGGCATCTTGCAGAAACTCTTCTGTAATCTAATCTAGAAAATCAGGTTCCAACAATCTCATCCTGTCATACATTTTAGAAATAATCCCAAAACGGCCCTGCAGTTGAATCCAGAGGTGTGTTTTCAAACATGTGAGCAAAAAGCCAGCGTTTTATTCTGGCTGTGGGATGGTGACACATCTGTTTAATAATGACTTCCCAATTCCCAGACACGGTGCATCGGTGTTGCTGCTGGCTGACTGGATGACTTAGCAGCTGAGCAGGGGTGAGGACTGACATGTGGCTCTGCCAGTGATGGACGATGGATTGCTCTGACTGAGAAAACATGTGCTGGAGACTGTCAGTTACATCAGCTTTAGTTAAGGAGACTGGGATGGAGAGGTGACGTGAGGTCAACACGTTATCTCTGCGATCTGAAGTTTCAGAACACTGACAGGCTTTGGCTCTTGCTGGTGGTTTTTGATCACCTGTGGAAAAATCATGAAAATCTCAATTTTCATCCACCGTAAATAAACCGTGAGCGTTCCAAGAAGTTAGCTAAACTTTAAGAGACAACGCTGATACCATATTTAGGATTTTGCTGCTGAAATAAGGACAGGATGACCAGGAATGTGGCAGACACATCTGCTTCAGTTAAAATCATTTCTTTATCTTCCTGTTTTTGCTGAGACAGCGGTTGCACTGTGGTAACCGCCCATGCTATCCATTCCCAGGTACTTTTGTGGGGCGCCACACTGACCAAACAAACCAGTTGGAGTAGTCGTGTGACAGAACATCCACGAGTGAACCCGATCCTCTGTTTGCAGAAGACGCCAAACAGACTGCATTAACCATTCGCTCTGATGTTATCTGGGAGAATCCGATCTCCGGAAGGTTGGAGACGGAATGCGGTTGAGCTTGACTGACGCATTCCAACCTCACACAGCAAGAAGCTGACATCTGTCAGTAAAGGGCACTATGCCAGCTACAGCGCGTTATTTTCTTTATTCTGTCAGATTTGAGAAGTGGAGCGTGACATAAAGGATTATAGACAGCAGTGTGGAAATCTGATGCAGTGTTTGAGTTTTGATGGAAGTGTAACAAATATGTAAAACTGACAAATGATCGAAAAATCGGCAAGATCATAAAATGTTGCTGTAAATTTAAACGGAAGGCCCAAAGGCTCACTTTGCTTCAAATGGTGAGGTCTGTGAAACCTTTACATCAAATCACACGGTTCAGTTCTAGAGGGTTCTTATGAAGAGCAGCAGCGGCCGTGAGCTGAGGCACTTCCTGTTGGAATATTGTTTTAGTCCAGATCATGTTGAGAGGTCAAATTAACACCAGCTTAAAAACTCACAAACAACGTTAGTATTGTTTACATGCAGCAATCGCCTTTAGTCTTGATGATTTCTTTGTCAAGAATCAGTTTTAGACTTCTTTCTGATTTTAGCAACACACCAACTTCTAAAATACAACGCAGAATACCACCGAAGTTGGATTGGTTTGTTGTAAAATGCTTTAAAATGTTGTTTGCTTGAAAAGCTAAAGCAAAAATAGAGTTCTGACATTTTATTCTTAACTTCTGTGGTAGCCACAAGAATCTCAAAGCTGACTGGGAGTCGTCGATGAAGCCACCAGGTAAGCTACCACGATGGCCAACAGATGAAAGGGTGCAGTGGCGTACAGGCTATCCAGCCAGCTGGAGGTGAGACTAAAAGAAGAAGCGATCAACTTTATACATTTTAGACGAGAAACAATTAAGTTTCCCCAACAAAGACCACAAGGAGCATCCGTGAGCTGAATCCGGTGTTCTCTGAAGTTATGAGGAAGATATCCATCACCCATTTCAGTCATCGAGCTTCACATGAATAATGCAGAGATCTGCTCCACGTCTCCTTTGGGACGTGACGCAGGCTTGATTAAAGAAAACATCCTTGTGAGGCGTGAATGGAATGACCACAGGCACCCTGAAATGATTTGCTTTTGTAAAGCTGTATTTGTTTAAAGCTTCCAGTGGTCCAAAAGACCCAACTGTGCTCCGTGTTTGTCGATGTATTGTGCAGCCGTAGGAATGAGAGATTAGAAAAGCTCCAAACCAGGACTGGAGGATTCTCTCAGCTCACTCGTGGTGGAACGGTTTACAGAAGGAGCTGCACGCCTGTTTGTATAAGGTTGCCAATTAGGAAGTTTGACCAAATACACGTTCGCTTTTCAGAGCTCGCACTCTCAGCTGGCTCTCTGGCATCAGAATCCACACAACCCAAGACCTCACAATCAGCCCTAAGCTCCCACAACAACAGATCGGTGTATATGCACGGCTGCCGCAGGCTCCTATTTAAAAGGCTGCAGTCATTCTGACATTCTTAAATGAAAAACATTAAAAAAAGCATCACAGCTGTCTGCATTCCCTGTTTTAAACAGATACTACAGAGAGCTCCACTGGTTCAAACCACGAGGCCACACTCAAAGCATGAAGTCCAGCGAGATCCAGCTTTGTGTCTGCAGCGTGCTAGACGCTGGTATCAAGTCCTTCTGTTTTGTCTCCCCATCCTTCATTTTTATGCAGCTTATTCAAATAGATGATGTAAGGGTTACATCGATCTAAAAGCATGAACATATCTTCTGAGTTTTAGTTTTTTGTTTTTCGATTATAAGGATGGAGACTGTCAGTCACACTTTAGAGGCACTGGTTACCACACTGGTCTAACTAAAGCCTGTCCAAGCCAGGGTCACATTTTGGTTAGATAAGTTCATTTAGGTTGGAAGTGATGTAGCATGAGGTCAAATGTTTTGCCTCTGGTTACTGGAAAATTCAGATCGTTGTTTTCGTTTCACGTTTGCCCCGATGGCCAGCTCGGTCCCCCTAAACAAGTCTCTGCAGATTTGCTTCTGGCTCTGTGGCCCAGAACGCAACTTTTATTTAGTGTACTGGTGACTATGGCAACAGGATGGTCCGCTCTCTCGTGCTGTGCTCTCTGCATCTGCTGATTTCTAAATGCTCACTGATACAAGTGACGTCTCTTTTGAAAGCCCCAAATCAATGATTACAGCTAAACTTATAAAAAAACAACTAGATGAGTTTAAAAATGTGAATAATCTGCTTCAGACTTTTCTCTGCCTCTGCTGTCTCGCTGAGAGAGACAGAAGGACGGCTTCAGTCAGAGGCGGTGTTTCCTCCTCAGAGTCCAGAATGATAATGAATCTGGCGTGCAGGAAGCCCTGGCTGGCTGGTTCTACCTGCCAACTGCAGGCTCCCCCTAATGGCTGAAGTCTGACAAAACAGCCGGTAGAGCGCGGGAAAAGACCGGGCCGGCCCAGATGTAACGCCTCATTCGAGCCTAGCATACTAATAAAGTCCCATCAGTCATCATCACGCACTGGTGAAACTGTATCTCTGCCTTTGACCCACCCCAGTGGGGAGTGGCCAGCTGCAGCAGTGGCTGCGTTCGGGAGCTCATTCCGAGCAAAGGCCAGATGTTTCAGCCTTTATTTGTTAGAACTGGCTTACAGCTGACGAAAAAGTGAACATCTGAGACATTTCGAAAATTGTGAAAAGATTCTAGACTCGTGTCACACTCTGATCAGCTAATGAATCCAGAACACCTGCAGAGGGTTCTCGAGCCTTTAGATGGTCTCTCAGTCTGAGCTGAATTACTGAAAAGAGACTTTTGCATCATCTTCTCCTTTTTCAGTTTCACCACACGTACATACAACTGTTTAACTTTTGTAATTAACTTGGTTCAAAGAGGCCGAATCATGGAAAAGTCTCTTTTTGGAGCTTTTTACCATGTGATATTATTTCCTCATGAAAAACAAACAAAAAAAAGTTTTTGGCTGAGGACACAAATCCTGTAAAGCCTTTATGGAAACTAATCTCGTCATCAGGCCCGGCTGCTCTCCTGGAAGCTAGTCTCTGGTCTGAAACATGTTTCTCCCCTGACCAGCACAGGATATGTGGCTTAGATGACTGCTGTCATCTAGCCGACTCGGTAGTCCAGCGGTTAGAGTTCCAGGTTGGGCTACCATCCCATTACAGCAACGGACTTGCATAAGAAGAACACTGTTCTACGCACATTTTGTCTGAGTGTGTGAGGGCGGAGTTTCATTGAAACAAACCGTTTTATTTCCAGGTTAAAATTCAGGCTGACAAAAAAAAAAAACAACAACAACTCGTATTTAAGATAAATGTCATCTGAATAGTGCCAACGGTAATGTTTTATCATATACTGTGCCTACCATGGCTATAAAATAGCTTGATCCGGACCCTTTAAGATAGCCAGCCTGATTAAGCACGGTGGGCCCAAAATCAGCTAAAGTTGGATGACTTTTGCAGAAAGTGAACAAAGATTTGTTGTGGCCGTATCTAAGAGTCCTTCACATCCCCGAGTGAACAGAGTCTGCAAGAATTTGATACAATATTTGAGATGTTGTGTTACAGAATGTCAGACAACCACATTCTGTGGAAATCATGAATGCTATTAGAAATGCAGTACAGAACCGGACACCAGCGATTGGACTCCTGCTCAGCAACATTGATATTCATCATTCCACTAGTTAGTGATTGCTGCGCAGAGCTGTAGCTCGTTTTGTGATAGTAGGTCTCACCTCTGCTTTTGTGGAACAAACTGGCTGCTGGGTTAGCTCCTGCTTTGCTGCTGAACCTACGTAACGCCATGTAACACTATGCCTTCACACACCCGCTTCAGCTCAGCGGTTGCATTCGATTCACTTGTTTTCCACACCGTGCCGTGCCAGCGCTATGGTTAGCAGCAGAGCACTCTCAGGGGGCACGACTCTCATTTGGTTTTGGACTCAGGCAGCCTTACTTTCATTTAACGAGGCCGTTCTTTATGAAAAAAGAAGAAGAAAGACATAGAAGGAGAAAGAGAGAAACACATTCTCTGCTCTGTTCCATCTGAACAGCTGCATCTGTGGCTTTTCTCTGACGGCGCTGTGGTTTTGGGAGTCATGCCCTTTAGACTACCTACCTCTGCTCTGATGTCTGATGGCAGCTCATCTGAGATCCACGCTGGCAAAAGCATGCATTCACAGGGTGATTGATGGGAAACAAATAAAACACAAAAGGACACCTGTTTGGTTAGCAACCATTCTGGGTTTTCTAAATGGCGCTTATGCAAACCAAATAATCAGCTAATTAAGAGAAATGGCAAATAGAACTTTATGTAATGTTTCAATCCGCAAAGTGGAAGCAGAGGATTTTGAATTATGGCTGCTCAAGTGCTAAGTGGTACCAGGCTTCGCCACGGCAACCAAAACACCATGCAACATTTAGACTGCAGCTTAGCATAGGACCATGGCCAGACACATGCAGGTCAGCAGGATGGAGAAATAATCGTTACATGGAAGGAAAAGAACACAGAAACAAGTAGCAACAGAAAACCACAGACATGGCAACCAGAAACTAACCACACGCTCTCATCCTGGTGAGATAACAGTAAGCTCCCTCCCTGGAAACATATCATCCTCTCACTGGCTGCGTTATTCACCAGTACCCGCTGAGCCCCTTCTGCCTTCAGAACTGCCAACATTATTCATTTCACACATTCAACCAGGTGCAGGATTCTGGTCCACGTTGACATGATAGTATCAAACTGGTACATGCATGAGGTGGATCTCCCGTGTCAAAGGTTCTGGACTGAGATCTGGTAACTGTGGAGGCCGTTGGACTCCAGTGAACTCATGGTCATGTTCTAGAAACCAGTTAGAGATGATCTGAACTTTGTGACATGGTGCACGATCCTGCTGGAAGTAGCCATCAGAAGATGGGTCATGTGGTCGTGAAGGAATGGACACGGTCAGAAACAGTGCTCTGGTAGGCTGTGGTGACCATCTGAATGCTGCAGTTGAAATCCAGACTCGGACGCTTCTGCTCCAGTTCTGTTCTTAGCTGGAAGGAGAGACCGCAAGTGTGGCCTTCTGCTGCTGGAGTCCATCTGCTTCAAGGCTCAACATGTGCTTCAGAGACGCTGTGGCCTTTTATCTGGAACCAGTCTGACCATTCTCCTTTGAGATGGTTCCAGGTGAAAATCTTAGATCATCAGGTGACATGAGATCCTCAGAACAGTGCGTTTGATGCCAAGAGCCGTGGCCGTACCTACACTTTACTGTTATGCTGTAAAGCTTCCCTCCTCTTTGAACTTCCCATACATCTCAGTGGGAACATCCCTCTGTAATGAAGGTCAGTCATCAAAAGTCTTGTTTGGAGAGGAGAATGGCCACTGATAAAGCAGAAGAATAACATGTTTGAGGAGAGGGAGTGGAGGAAGGAAGGGATGTAGAAATGAAGTCAAGGGCAAAGAGAGACAGAGGGAGGAGAGGAAGCATTTCACTTTGTTGATTAGGAGCAGCTACCTATGTAACCATCACCCTATCCAGGTCAGGGGTCGCATCATGCATTTGCACATGTTTTTACTATAATATATCAAAGTGTGTTACATAAAAGCATGACTGTCAACCATCTAATTACTAAAATGATACAGATGCAGGTTAAAACAACATTAATGAATAAAGAGCCAAAGTGAGGAGGTAGGCTTCAGTGAGGACTTAAAATCCGACACAGAAGACACCTGTCTGGCATCCAGAGGGGTGGGGGTGCGGTAGTAGGTGTAACAGGCATGTTTATGTGGACCAATAAAGGGTGAGCTGCAGCATCTTGTACCGCTGGAAATGGGTGAGGAACTAACGTGACTAAATCATGGACTGGAGGGCAGCGGGACAAGGAACAGCACCTCAGCAGGGTCAATATTCTGAGTTCTGGTAGAAAGTTCTGACAGACAGCAGGAGGAATGTAATCGTTTTATCTAACCCTAGCCCCGGACCATCAGGAGCAGCTACATGCATGCAGGGGCATTTCTTGCACCTTTAAGACGACTTCACAGATTATCGCATAAAGCAGGCACATCCAAAGCGGCCGTTTGCACCCCTCAGAGGGATTCTGTGCGGCTCCCGGATGCATTTTAATAAAAGCAGGCTGTTGATGTAGATCAGCACTTTTTCCCTTTTAGACAGATACAATGAGTTTTAAGCAATATAAAACAAAAATAGTCATTTTTGCGTCCAAAAATAAAAACAGTTACAATGTTGTGGCCCACAATGACTTTTAACTTGATGGATTTGGCACTGGTCTTTAAACGTTTGGACTCCCCTCGTGTAGGAGAACTTTAATTTCACAACATTTATTATAAGCACTGAAGTTAAAATATGGAAAAACTGTGATTTCTCACCATTTCATGAACATGGCTCTCTGTATTTTTGAATGATCACTTTTACTTGACAGAGGAAACATAATGAAATTCAGTGGGAGGTTGGCAGCATGACGAGGGAGCACAGAGTCCCATGGGAAGTGTGGGGTTAACCACTAACAACCATCCTGTGTTTCAAACAACCACTGTGCCAGCCCGGTCAGTGCACTGCGCCAGCTGCAAGGGGCTACACCATCTGAAAAGCCACCATTATTTGTTCGCACATACAAAAGGCATTGTACAACTCCAGGAAACGCGAACATGAAGCATTTTAGAAAAGGACACAGAAAAAGTCCCTTTCCATCACTTTTCTGTCTGTCAACCTCAGTCCATCTCATCTCCCCATCCCACACAGATGGAAACACAAAATCAAGTCAGGAGAAATAAAGTGAAGGCACGTCTCTGTAGAAGCAACTTTCAGTTCATAATCGACCAAATCGAGAGTACGCTTACTGATTGGCTGTTCCAGGATAACGTGTGCTTCCTGCCCGGAGAGCAGAGCTGAGTTTAAGCCAGAGCAACAACATAAAACGTTTGTTTAGACACACCATCCAAACCTGACCCTCCTATTTACAGCAAATGCCAGGTCCTTTAGCCCAATAATGGCACCTAATCTGTATGCAAGTGAGAGGCATCACTGTAAAGCACAACGCTGCACAACAAGCACTTTAACCATCACTGGACTCTAAGAGGTACGGTGATTTAGCTGCTGCTGAAAGACAGTGACGTTCTGGGGCTGTTGTGTTCCAGGGAAGCTGGGCTGCTTTTTAAAGACTTACTGTGTTCATGAGAGGGAAAAACAAAGGTAGATGAAGATTATCCCCTAACAGCCGTTTCTTCATTCTCATTTGTCCTGCTCTGTTAGATCATCACACTTGATCTCATTTTCCGTCACTCTGTCGTGTACCTGCAATCCTGTGCCAGCTGTAAGGAAATGACACGGCAGCAAGCAGAGAGGGATTTTCCCAGAAACTTTAGCCTCTCAAAGGACAAGGTGAGACTGGAAGACATGGTGACTATCTGTCTAGATGTCTCTGGAAGTTAGTCTCGCTGTCAGTCCTGTGCCTCTTGGCTTTAAACCATCTGGCTCGTTAACACTTTTATGTTCATCATCAACAAATGCGAGGAGAGGGTTCGGGTTTAGGGTGAGAAGAGAGTGGGAGCAAGAAAAAAATGAAGCAAAAGTTAAAAATACCAAAATAAAGCATGTTGTTTTCCCACCATGCTCCCCAGCCTTTCCTTTTCTCAGCCGATGGACACATATTGCTGGCTGGCTGGAACCAGTCGTTCGGGGCCAAAGCTCTACAGGTAAGATATGTATTGATGTCATGGAAAATTCATTTTTTGGGCCTTTTTACTGTGTGATATTGTCATTTCCTCATGGGAAAAAAAAGTGGCTTCATTCATGCATTTGCAGAGGTGTGACCAAGTCACTGCTTTGCAAGTCACAAGTAATTCACAAGTCTTTCCAGTCAAGTCTCGAGTCAAGTCCAAGTCAAAGACAATCAAGTCCAAGTTGAGTCCAAAGTCAATGATGTGGAAGTCCAAGTCCTTAACTTTGAATTTCCAAGTCATAAACAAGTCATCTGTCCCACTTCAATTTCATGACAGTGATGATAAATAAATTCCAGAAATAAAGCTTCTTAAAGCTTCATTTATTTGCTCAAACAAGCAGAAACTGATTATAAACAAAGTTCTGCCGCAGTTAGCAGAACAAGATCAAACCCAGAACCAAGAATGGTTTGTGATTTTTGTCCATGTCGGACCACTTTTGTGCTAAAATATCAATATGCTCAAGTCATCATCAAGCCAACAGATGCAAGTCGATTCAAGTCGTAAGTCATTGGCATTCAGGTCCAAGTCAAGTTGTAAGTCTTTATAGATTTTATCAAGTCAAGTCAGAAGTCATTAAAATAATGACTCGAGTCCAAGTCATGTGACTTGTGTCCACACGTTTGTGCATTTGCCTGTTTGAGCTGTAAATTTTGAGTTTTACTTTGAAAATCCTATGAAGTGTCAATGGAGACAGGCCCTGCTCCTCCCCTGGAAGCTATAGTCTGTGGTCTGAAGCCTGTCTCCCCTGGCCTGCACAGCACATATGGTTTAGGCGACTTGGTAGCCCAGTGGTGCAGGGCTGCTATGTAGTTCTGTGCAGGCTTGCATCTCAGCCTGAGCAACAGCTTTTTTCTTCCTTGTTTAGCTGCACTTGCCACTTGCTATGTTTTTAATTGTTTATTGGTAAACAGGACTAAGTTGTTTTTTTTACTTTCTTTGTTTATTTCCATGTCCATGTGAGGTGAGCAGAGTAAATCAACCAAAATGCTGCTTGGAAATGATCACTCAAAGATCTTTAGAGACCCCAAAAATGGAGCTGAAAAAAAATCTATAAAACTACAATATAAACCATGAAATCTGCTTCAGCTGGCTAAATGAAATCACTGCTGACAACATCAGGATTCAAAGCCACATCAGCACATGGCAAAACTGGGATCCCAGACAGGCACCTTAACCACGGGACTACCATAACCAACGCAGCAGCGTTACCACCTAAAGCCTACTTTCTGTTTCTGAGTCAGCTCCACGAGGGAGAGGTGCACACAATGACAGAGAAGTTTTGCTCTTGGACTTCTCCGTCTCCTGGGGAGTGTTGCAAAACAATTCCCCACCAGGACACCAGAGGGCGTAGCGCTCTTCTGGGGTACCATGTCGTGTGTCCGGACCACGATAGTGCATTTACTATTGTGTTTTTTTGGATTTCAGATACTTTTTAACACATGCGCTTGGCATCTCTAAACCCACGTTTCAATCATCTACAAATAAAACGCCTGCTCTGCATCTTTTCACTCCTCCAGTAACGGGTAAATAAAATATTTATATTTTTAGAGTTTATCCACGAGGTACTCTGCAAGCTGCTCCGTGTCTGCCAGTAGATATGTTCGGCTCTCTTCATGTTTTTGAGGGCACAATGGCGGTGCTGTTGACGACAGCAATGTCCTGACCAATCACAAGTTTGCGTTCTTTGTTTTGCTCGACAAAAGTTTAGAAAAGTGGACTTAATTCCGTCCATCCTTGAAAGGACAGATAAAGGCGTGTCTCCATAGCGACGAGTTTGCAGAACCAAAAACTGGGCTTAAGACACTGTTGAAGGCACATTTTGTCAGAGCGGGTGTGGGCGGAGTTTCACTAAAACAAACAGTTTTATTTCAGGGTACAAATTCAAGCTGACCAAAATAATTTGTATTCAACCCTTCCACCATCTTATTGGGTGACCCCGCCAGGAAAGTTGACCATTGAGCAGGGTTGATGGTTTATCCCTTGGGTCCACATGGCAGGGGTGAGGTGGTGCTCACTCCTCACCCGGGTCACCCAATAGGACAGTTGAAGGGTTAGAGTAAATTACGTCTCAATAGTGCCAATGGTAATATTTTATCATATACTGTGCCTACCTTTGCTCTCCTAGGTTTAAAATAGCATGATCTGGAACCTTTAAATACCTTCATCTAAAGTGCTCTGGATATTTATTTAATTATATTATTGCCTTTTTCTTTTAATTGGGTAGAAATCACCATTGGCGTTCAGGGTCATGGGAAACTGATGTTTATCTCTCAATAGTTATTGTTGTTGAGGTCAGTGATTGCCCCGGATACAGCTCTATCAGCATAAAGCAATTGTTCTGACACACTCAGTCAGTTTTATTGGATTTTATTAAGCGGTGGCAAACCACTTGATTAACTGGTCCATCCACGTTCTGACAATCACCCATATCCTGACATTTAGACACTGACTGACAATAACACAATCCTGGAGCCAGGTCCCTGAAATATCGTTGGCCAACGTAAAGAGCTCTGAGATCTATGGAGCAGAGATGCTAACGCTGCACATCTAAAAGGAGTCAGCTGAAGTGGTTCAGACATCAGATGAAGATATTTTCTGATTAACTTCCTCTGGAGGTTTCCTGAGCACATCCCATTGGGAGGAGACCACGGCTCAGATTCAGGACTCTGAAGAGACGAGGTATCCGCTTTGTCTGGGAATACTTGATACCCCAGGAGGGGTTGGAGGGTGTCGCTGGGAGGAGGGATGGCTGGAGTGGTACTGCTCTGACTCAGTAGTGGAACATGGATGGATGGATGTTAGTGTACGTAATAATAAAATATCTTTATACTTGTAAGAAGTATGAAACAACTACGCATCATTTTCTTCTGATAGATGAAACTAACATTTAGTGCTTTGAATCTTTAAAAGAAAAATAACCCATCTAGAAAACACTTGAGGAGTTTAACTGAGTCTGATTTAACCCCCGGGTTACGATGAGGGCATGAGCAAACTGCAATACTTTTTCAGTGTGAACTGATAAGTATCCTCCATGATGTTCCGTAATGTTTGCAGTTTGTTTCTTCCCACGCTGGTTACAATCCAGCACGGTGGAGACAATATAATAACACATCAGTGACCTCATTCAAGCTCAATTGTTCCACAGATTCTCACGTTCCAGCTAACAACTTTGGCATTGACTCACTTTGGCCTGTCAGGATCCATTTTCATTGATTTGAGCATTAATGTTCCTGACTCAGGCCGCTAGATTTATAAACTTATATGAGAAATGTCATTTCCCTTCACCTTTCTGGGTTAAAAGAGAATAATCACAGATCAGCCGAGTTTGAATAACTTCAATGGTAAAACCTCTGAGGATGTCTTGGTGGCTTTGAAGTAAGTTTATGAATCCCTAAACTCAAAATCAAGTTTTATTTTGTCTTATGAGCTCACTGACGCCAAGCGATTAAAAAAAAATGTCCCTTTTCACATTTCAGGAAGTCACCATTAGTCAGCACTAATTCACTCTAACAATATAAAATCTTTCAGGAAGAAACATTTACCTTTGGGGTCGGGGTTTTCAGGTCTATCAGAAATTGCAAACAAAAGCAAAGGTTTAATTTGGTTTGTTCTTTTAGTTAAATCTGCAAGTATCATTTAGACGATGTAGTCTTAAGCTTCTCTTGCTGTGGCTCACATCAACAGTTACACTTGCTCCTGGTCAACATGTTCAGCTGGAGAAGGCCTACTTAATCCAGAGGAACAGAATAATAAAAAAAATGTGTCCAAATAAACCAAATTTCATCTGTTGACCTCTTGAGTTAATACTACAGTCACATCCCAGAATGCCTTCTGGCATTTTCCAGGGGAACCAGGGTGAAACATTTAGAAATGAACCTAAACTGGAAAGGACATGTTTTCATGTTGTTGTTGTTTTTTCCTGGTTAATGTGATCTATGATTGACTTGTTTCCACTGCTTTAGGTGTAAAAGCCCAGAATATGCGACTTACTTCTGTCTGATTGTTGCTCAAAGCTGCAGCCTTAATACTTAATTTAATGTCTTATTTATGGTAGTTGAGGAGCTCAAAGTCTCGCAGGTTTGGCATTTTAATATTATTAAACCTGTTTAAATGAACTTTTTACTTTTTAAAAACCCTTTTCTGTCTTTGGTGAGTTTGATTCCGGTGCTTGGTGCTCAGACTGTATCTAGAGCAGCCTGGCCCAAACAGAGCCTGTGGACAGATTTATACCGAGGTTTGGACAGTCACACACCATGGAAGTTTTTAGTGATTGAGATTGGAAAATCACAGTGGCCAACAGTTTAAATCTGGAAGTTGTAATGCTTTGCACTGTAAGAGTAATCTGCGAATGTTTGTACATGTAAATAAAGACGACCAGATTTTTAACGTTTTCTTATTCTGAACTAAAGTGTTGTTCATCTGCACAAAACACAGATTATCCCCCAGAGTACATACATTAAACTCAGCTTTATCAGACATCCACTGTTGCCTACGTGACCTGCAGAAAGCTGCCTATAAAAGTGATACATTCTTTCTTATTACATGACACTACTGTAACGACAGTCCATCTATCTATCTGAGTCTATTTATCTGAGTCTATTTATCTGAGTCTATCTATCTATATCTATCTATCTATCTATCTATCTATCTATCTATCTATCTATCTATCTATCTATCTATCTATCTATCTATCTATCTATCTGAGTCTATCTATCTGAGTCTATCTATCTATCTATCTATCTGAGTCTATCTATCTGAGTCTATCTATCTATCTATCTATCTATCTATCTATCTGAGTCTATCTATCTATCTATCTATCTATCTATCTATCTATCTATCTATCTGAGTCTATCTATCTGAGTCTATCTATCTGAGTCTATCTATCTATCATCTATCTATCTATCATCTATCTATCTATCTATCTATCTATCATCTATCTATCTATCTATCTATCTATCTATCGATCTATCTATCTATCTATCATCTATCATCTATCTATCATCTATCTATCTATCTATCATCTATCTATCTATCATCTATCTATCTATCATCTATCTATCTATCTATCAATCATCTATCTATCTATCTATCAATCATCTATCTATTATCTATCAATCATCTATCTATTATCTATCAATCATCTATCTATTATCTATCAATCATCTATCTATCGATCAATCATCTATCTATCGATCAATCATCTATCTATTGATCAATCATCTATCTATCTATCTATACACAGCCCGGCCTAAAACAAACGTTGGCACCTGGATTTAACTAAGCAAACAGGTACGTGCCTCTTATTGGACAATTACTACATGGGTGATCACCTTTCAGCTGGCAGCAAGTTATTTAACCCTAGCTGTTGCAATAAGTTGCTCTCATTTCCTTAACAATCATTTGGAAAGACACATCTGGTTAATCTGTTTGAGAAGGGTAAGATCATTGGCATCAAGCTGAGAAAACACCTAAGGATATTTCAGAAATGGCTAACATTGGGTTAAAAACTGGTCTGAGTCCAGATGGACCTGTTCCAGAGTGATGGTGCATCAGGGTAAGAAGAGAGGCAGATGAAGTGATGCACCCATCATGCCCAGTGCCTAGCCTGTGGCGGCAGTGCTATGATCTGAGCTTGCTGCTGTTGGTCAGGTCTAGGTTCAGCAACAGGATGTGCTCCAAGAATGAGGTCAGCTGACTTCCTGACTATCCTGAATGACCATGTTATTCCATCTTCCCTGATGGCACGGGCACATTCCAAGATGACAATGCCAGGGCCGTCATTTATCAAACGTTCGTGGAAATTGTTCTATATTCCTTCCTACCAATGACATTTAGAATGTGTGTACGAACAGTCAAAATCCTGATTTATGAAACCTGCAGTGGCCTCTCATACGCACGATCTTCCGCAACTGTCTGATGAAAAATCCTTCCTGTGTGTACCCACGTGCTCGCGTTTATTCTCAGTCATTTACATACAGAAACGCCCTCAATTAACCATATCTGGTCATGCTACATGTACGTCCTCAGCACGTGAGAAACTTCCCCGGTTTTTTTCCAGGAAAAATTTGAAAAACTTTATTGACAGTGAGATCGAGACACTGGCTGCCAAAGCGCAAAAGAACACAACAAGTTGCAGAGGTGATTACGCGGCCAGGACAGAGGAGAGGTCTCTGTCAGGAATAAATAAAAGAATGAATCTGATAAATCAAGGAGTGACGTGTTGTAAAGGAGTCGTTCTGTTTGATGTCAGTTTTATTTTGGAAATTTTCTCTGATACTGATTGCATGATACAGTTGTAACTTAGAGGACATTCATCAGTGATACACTGACACCGGGCTGCATCTAGGACCCCAATATCTCACCAGTGATAGCAAACCATAGAGGGTGATCCATGTTTGTAGGGTTTTTACCCTGTGTGGAGAGGGCGATCAAATCTGTAACACAAAAAATAACGCTAACTAAAGGACAAAAAATCAGACGGGATAACAGTTTGAAGTCGCAAATAGTTTACTTAAAAACTGCGATATTGTATTTAATAATATACAAAACCTTCCAAAATAATTGTGTATCACAGTGAGATTTCCCAGAAATGCTTATAAGAGCTAGAAGATGGTGGCTAGCTCTGATCAACAACTCTTAGGTAAAACATTTTTTTACTGAAGCCACCTCCTACCTAACATTTTCTACAGCTCTCTCTGGGTACCGGCCCTGTCGGTTCCCGGTCTTTCTTGTCTGTCTGTGAGGAGGCAGACTGTCTCTCTGCACACTGGTTTCAGGCCAGCTGGCTGAGAGTTAAACAGCATCAGAGCACCAGTGATCCAGGAGAGTGTTAACTGATCCCAGATGACCCTACTACCCTACCTGCATGTCTGCTTATGAGATTGTGAGAATACAGCATTAAAGAAAGCATCTTGGTGTTTGCATCATTTTTCCTGCTACGGGTTAGGGAAGCTGGGTTACTTCCTCTCATTTTTAGCAAATAGCAAGTCTGAAAATGTGCCAAGATCTTTCTCGAAACACACAAGAAAATAAATGGTAGTAAGCAAAGTTAAGATAACACTCTTCCAAAAATTGCTAGTCAGTCACACTACATGTAAAGGGGACTATGTGCTTATTAATGTGGCACCACAACTCCTAACCCCTGGTCTTTTTACGGGGCTCCCCGAGGCCACTACCAGGCACTGAGTGCTGTTTACTGTACATGGGAAAATGGAGCGTTGGCACACCATCCAACACAAAGTAAACTACCTCAGTTAGATCCATAGCTGTTAAAAACTTAACTAAATTCATAGGTTTTTTTAGTATATATATAATTTTTTTGTGGCTTCCTGGTTGAAGAATAGTTTTGACATGAAAGTGGTGCTGATGTTCTGGATGTCAGCTGAACCTCCACAGGTTCTACATCCAGGAGTCTTTAGTTAGATAAACCTTGCTCGACATCTTTACAAATGAAGACGGTCAGACAAGTTCAATGTTCTGTGTGTAAATAGCAAATGTCAGCTTGCACTGCTGCCATCTTTGAATTATAACAATTCTATAAGTTTCCATGCAACATGTTTTAGAAACCACTATACTCCTGCCAGTTCGAAATTACAGGATATTTTACAGCGTACTACAAACAGAAGGAAAGTGTGGCGCTTCTGGGCATAATTGTCATGATGTGGAGTTGTAGATGGGACCCAAAATGCAGGTGATAGCTGGCACAGGATGCAGGTAAAAAGAACAGATTTATTTGAATGATGGCGAGTAGGGTGACGTGACAGGACGAGAATCTGACACAGAGCAGCACAAACCGAGGGTTTAAATACAGGAGGATACCCGGGGAAACAGGTTGGTAATGAGGTCCAGGTGAGTTCAATCAACACTAACAAGGGGGACGAGACACCAGAGACACACGGGGCTACAGAAGCAGATCCTGACGGAACACAATTTCCCAGATTGACAGATTTAAAACCACTGAGCTCTTTGGTACTTTGAGGAACAGAAAAAATGTTTGAGTGTGCTTTCTTTAATTACTTTTTCATATTTTGGAAAATGTCTGCAGACAAGACCCCACTGCTTTTTTTCTATATGCTGTTGGTGAAACCCAGTGACTCGTTTGTCTCCTGGAGCCTCTCTTTGCTCATCTTCATCAACATAAACTCTGAACACAGTGGAAAGGTGGATTTTCAGAGTCCAATGATCTAATCAACCAAACCACATAAAAAGGCTAGATTTAAGATTGGTTACTCATAAAAGTTCTACATATGCAGACAGGGCTGGACTGGGACAAAAATTCAGCCCGGGCATTTTGACTGGAGACCAGCCCATCACCTGTTTTTTTTTGGAAAAGACATTAAGCCTTACGCTGTTTCTGACACACACCAACGTTATTGGTAGTATTTATGTATCAATCTAATAAACGTAAACCTACACCATCCTTCCTATCCTGGTATTCTAAAAAGTAGGGTTGGGGGTAACTGATTATTTTTAAAATGATTATTCTGACGATTATTTTATCGAATAGTCGATTATTCTAATGACTATTTAGATGATTAATCTAGTGATTACTTTTCTATTGCACAATTAATAAAAACCAAAAAATTCTCAAATAAATTCCTCCAAAAAATTGATAAGTTGTTACTGTAAGAGGATAAACACTACAGGCCTTCCATTTTGTATAACACTGCTTTTATTGTGTTGCGGTTGTTTATGTTCTGGTGATGTGTAGAACTTGGGAGTGCAGGCTGCTGCCTGAGAGGTGGTTGGAGACGGAGTGTCTCCATGCTGCTTTGTTTTGGTCACTTATGTGCATGAGGCAAGTGGTGTTACGACCCTTCCTGGGGAGTCACGTGTTTCTCCTATTTTAACTGTAAATCCTTTTAGCTGTTATATTTATAACAAGAAACAGATATTCGGACAGAATATTTTCATGTTTATTCGAATATGATTGTGGAACACACCCAGCATCATAATAAATGAAGTAATATTTATGCCAATTTAAGCCTTTATGGGTGACCAGGACTCTGTGATAAATTTTTGGCAAGGGAAATTATCATTTGTTGCCATTTTTGAAGTGTTTATGAATGTGGAAGACACCCAGCATCCTGTGATGGCACTAATAACATCAAGAGATAATAAATAAAGTAATATTTAGGTAAATGTAACCCTTTACAGGTGACCAGGACACTGTAATCAATTTTTGGCAAGGGAAATTATTTTCTTTTTTTTTTTGTTGCCATTTTTGGGGTGTTTTTGATGACACAGTAGGCAGTATGAGTACAGTAACATCAACAGATAATACATAAAACCCTTATTTGCTCAATTTTAGCCTCCATGAAAATCTGAGCGATTCAGTTACTTTTTGGCAAGTAAAATGCCATTTTAGTTGTCTACAATTAAATCATCAATAAAGAATTTAAAGATATTTTGAGGCGTTTCTTATAGGTAAACGGGAGGGTGTAGTCTATTTGGCAAGTGACAATCTTAATTTTATGTGCTGAAGTGCTTTTATCTTGTTACTTTTTAATAGAGCAACGTAATGTATAGATAGTAACCTACACAGTGTCAGTAAAGCCAAAGCTTGATCATTTTAAATACTGTTTTTCAAGTAAAAATGTGCCCCAAACTAGTTAACTGTGGCTAAATGTCAAGTGGACTAAAGAAAGGAAGGGGAAAAAAATTAAATCGCTGGAGAATTGTTTATTTCCATTTATACAACGTTTACATTCAATACAGGGTGCCATTTTACATTGTTTATTTATTTTTTTAGTATCAAGGCTGTAACATAAAGAAAGCCAGTTCTTACCACAAAGTTTGTGGCACAAACCATCTTTCAATCGCAAATATTGCAAAAAGGATTAATATATCCTCATTGTGAATGTTTAAGACAAATAGCAACACTTAAAACAACTTCCGAACTGGAAAAACTAATGTAGCAAGATGCAGAAAGGAGTGCCCGGGCGGGATTCGTTCCCCAGACTCCCGGGTGAGAGTCATACGCTCTAACCAGTCAGCCAAAGGGACATCTCTTTGGCCAAGTAGCCAGGGCGCATGATCAATCGGGACATTGTGGATGCTCACCACACTGCCAAATCTTCCTCCCTCTTTCCACAAGCACGTCCTCGTGCTCCCGCGCAGGGTGCCATAAACACTGCCACACTAATATCCGCGATAAACATCTGTTTAAGTACCGGAAGAGGTTATCTTTGCTTTCTGAGTGTCCATATTGCTAGATATGCTGAGTTTTAGGGCGAAATCCTGGGGAATTTTGTCTAGAAATGCAATTACCTAACCGTGCGCGATCCCGCGGTGGCTAATCATTTTTTGGCAGCGAGTCAATTTATGGCACAACACCGGCTCGGGTTTCTCCTCCTCCTCCCTCTTTTCTTCTCCAACCTGTCGCTGGGCTGAGGCTCCATCACTTCCTAAATTGACTTTACTTGAACCTTCACTACCAAACAACTGTGAGATTTTAACACATGTGCCAGTTTCTTTTTTAGTCGAATTTTCTCCGCTCCTCCTTTCCGTTTTTTGTTCTCCATTTTGTAAAGCTCGTCTGTCTGTTTACTGAGATTCACAAACAACTGGCGGGTGCATCAGACCTCTGGCTATTGGTCCAGCCCAGAGTGTATTATTACCAATTGGCCAATCCACCAACTTTTACGAGGCGTCGCGTGGGGCGGCGCGGGCAAGTTGTCCGCAACAACTAGAGGCCAGGAAAAAAAAAAAAAAAAACCAGACACCGGCCCATAAAAGATGAAAGGGTCGGCCCAGCGGGCAGTTGCCCGCTATGCCCTATGGTAAGTCCAGCGCTGTATGCAGATGTTCATAGATGTTAAAAGTGCAATACGGTAAGAATTGACTTTTTTGTTCACATACTTGCTGCTGCACTTCACGTAGTACTGGAGTGTTCCACTATGGGGCGTAGAGAATTCTGATTGGATAGAGCCCTGGGTTTGTAGGGTACAACCAAAACAAACATGGCGTCAATAGAAGAGATCAGTAACTAGACAATTTTGAGATGCCGACAGAAAAACAGAAAGCAGCTGTATCGTAGATCGGTGTTTCCCAACCCCGGTCCTCGGGGCCCACAGTCCTGCATGTTTTCCATCTTGCCCTTCCAAACACCAGGGTTTCCCTGCTGCCACACACAGAGTCACCATGGCGATTGTGTCTTGCTCACTTTTTCAACTCCACCTCCACTCGTATGTTGCAGATTGCAAACCAGTCACAATAATTTCAGGGGACATGCACAAATGATGCTCCCAATCAAGGCAAGTTACATGAGGCAGCCATTTTAGACATGCGTACACATCACTAGAAATTAAGTATAATCCCGGCCCAATACAAATGTGCTGTACATGCATCTTGTGCTGCCCATTACGCATATTTTCTCCACAGTATTCCATGGTATGGGGGCAGGGGGCGTCTGTAGCATGTCCAATCATGACAGTCAGTGTTCAAGCAAGGGGGAGAGATTTATGGAAGTCTTATTTTTTAATGAGTCAGGTTGGTTGTTGCCCCCCTGGCCAATTGGTGCCCTATGCATGTGGCGAGGTGGAGGAACGAGGGCCCGGGCCGGATTCAATCCCCAGGCTCCTGGGTGAAAGTCACACGTGCTAGCCAGTCAGCCAAAGGGACATCCCCTTGGCCAAGTGGCCAGGGCGTGTGATCAGTCGGGTCACAGTGACAGGACGCTCACACTGTCATGTGCACAGTGCATGATCCATGTGGGAGCTCCAGCACTTGGCTCCTAGTGATGTGTCATTTGCAAACGAAACAGCTCTTAGAGCCAGCTCTTTGAAGGGACCGATTAGAGCCAGCTCCTTCACGCAAGAGCCGAGTCAGAGGTCCCCCCCCCCCCCCTTTTTTTTTTTTTTTTACTCCCTTTCTCTCCGTGTTTAACCCACGAGTGTTTGGTCAACTCCTTGACGAGCCGTCTGTTCCTCATCTGCAGCAAGCAGGAGGAGGAAAGGAGGAATGGGGACAGACAGGTGCTGGTGTAAACTCACAGAGAAGAGGGAGGAGGAAGGTGAGAAGGGGAGGAAAAAACAGCCACAGAAAGGGGAGGACGTGAGTTAAAGCAGGAAGTGCAGCCAGATTTGGACACATTTTCTCATTATTGACAATTCAAAGAAAGAGCGTGGACTATGCAAAGTAAAAATATCTTTTAAACCAGGTTCTACACATTTTATTGTGTGATTATCTCAGCTTTTCTAAGTTGTTTACTTGTAAATAGTTGTCTGTAAATATTTTATTTATTTTTGTTTTTGTTACTCTCTGTTTCATGTTGGATAGTTAGAACTTATTTGAAGGCATACTATGAAATGTTTTCATACTTTTAAATCATTTTCTTGAGCCAGCATGTGCTAAAATGACCCTTTACATCGTCTGCAACTGCCTAGTCTCCATTTAAATAACACAAGTTGATTTAATGTAAGTTTGTATATTTGTCAATAATTTCACACACATTTTACATAACTTCTGGTGATGAATTAATTTAAAAACAAATACATGTGAGGAGCCGTTTGAGAGTCGAAAAAGCCGGTTCGTTTTAGTGAGCCGAGCCGTAAGAACCGGTTCTCCTAAAAGAGCCGGAGTTCCCATCACTACTGGCTTCTGTAAGGTCCAAGAGTGTGGAGACTGTTAAACATTTGTCAATATGAAATCATTTGGTTTGTAACTTTGCTGTCACTGAACTAAGAGAAAATCTTAAAAGGATTAATCGACCACACGCGTACACAGACATGAAAGAAAACAGCAAATAAAAGCCTTACATTTATACTTTCAAAGTTGTGTGGACATTGTCCAACAGCAGTGCCGGGGTAAGAATGATTTTATGAAGACTGTAGAGCAGCTAACTGCTATAGACTGCAGCCCCTTTCAGCCAAGAACATGTTCTAATAGCACCTATAATTCTTAAGAAGTCAGCAGTGATTTAGCCAGTTTTGGCTTCTGTGCAAACTCTTCCAGGCAAGAAAAGCCAAAGAGTTGGCATTTCTTTACTGCTTTCCTGTACTTTAGTCTTAAATATCTAAATTACTCTGTAAAACTCGGGTAGTTAGTGAGGCTTAAACAGGACTGCATTTTCGTCATGGTCTCTACTGCGCTAATTACACCTTTTTATTCCATGGCATTGTTAACACTCGCACTATTCCATGACCGGATGGACAGGATGACCGGAGATCACTTACTGTCAAAACCAGCTAGATTTCTAAGCCAGGGTGTTGGAAATAGACACAAGTGCCTTGTTTAAAGGACATGTAACTTTGCCACAATGATGATAATATCAGACGGAATGGAAAACAAAGTTGGCAGAATGAGCGCACTGTTGGCCCCATGTCAGTAGGGTGTGGCACTTCCTTGAGCCTGGACGCAAGTCACAATTAGGTGTGGAACTGAGTCATAGAGCTTTTGACTTTTTGCCTGCTGCAAGTCAGCCCACCACTGATACTGGCCCTAAAAATCCAGAAGATTGTCATTGGATTGTGTCTAACATCGGAGCCGACCATGTTTGGATTATGGTAGGCTACTGGAGGGTTAGCCTGAGCTCCCAGTTCTGAACAAGGTGTCCTGTCTGTCATCAAGGTCTCTGAGTTACTCCTAGTCTTAGGCAAGCTTCCCACTGGATGCATTAGTGGCGCGTAACGCAATAAGACTCGTTTTACCTGAGAACTCGGTTCCTACCAGGACGTGAAATGGAGCTGGAATTGTGAGGTCACAAAATCACCAGAGAATTGCAACAGAATGCGTTATTTCACACCATAATAAGCAAGGGAAGAGATGAAAGTTCCTTAACCAAGTTTACCTTTCACAAGTACTGATGTACTTTTTTTTTTAAGTAAAGCACATGAAAATTAGCATGTCATATTTTAAAAGATAGATTCTGAATGTTTCACACTGCTTTTTGTGCTTGACTTCCTGTCTGGCCGGATCTGAAGGGCTGTGCTTGATGCTTTCTGGAAGCTTAGTGTGTAAAAATTAGACTCAAATCATAAATTTAGCAGAGCAATGCATCAGTATGCTTGTGGGACGTCGAAAGTCAAAGCTTCACAGCTGGTGGAAATGCACCCTTTCTCTATAATGGCGGCTAATTGCTGCATACTGTGCTTCAGGTTTGTTACGCAATGCTCACACATCTGGTGGAAAGGCCGGGTCATCTGAGGTCAGTTGTCATGAGAGCCCCCATCAAGGTCTAATGTGCTAGTCAACACAGGCCAAGGATCATGAAGTCCTAAAACTTCTTCAACACTCTAAGGTGATTATTTAGCAAAAACAAGCTACTGGTGGAGGGTGGGCTTAGTCTCTGAGATAGTCTGGAGAAACGTGGAGTTGTTGCATGGCTCCTCCTTGAAAAAAAAATAAAGCCCATTTAGCTTGTTCAGACATCGGATTAGGATGTCTCTTGGTTGTCTTCCATTCCGGGCACATCTTACTGGGAATAATGCTGAGGTGGAAGCAGTAATTATTCAAGTCATTCCTGGGAATGCCACAAGACACCCTGGGAGGAACTTGAGAGTAGGTTTTTCTTTCTGGACCTGTTATGTCCATGACCTGACCTAGGGTTATCAGATGAAGTTTGATGGATGTTTAAGCTGATAACCTCAGCCTGGCTAATATTTCATGTAATATTTCATCTAAGCACAATTTACCAATAAGTAATCTAGAGGCATGTGCAAGTCAGGATTGCACGTCTCTAGGACATTCATTTGCTAAATGAACGCTTTTGGTGAGCAGAAACGAAGGAATCAACAGATGAAGGGAATCGACCAGCAGTGAGTCATCCCAGCAGAGTGGTCAATCAATCAAACCTGCTGCAAAAACCTGTTGGAGGGGAAGAACCGGCACAGCTTTGTTCTGCACACATTAACTAATGATGTCATCTACCAATTTCTGTTATGTGGGGAAACAGAAACTCTTTCTTGAGCAGATTGTACCAAAATCAAGTTACCTTGGCCTTTAGAAAAGCTGACATGCATTAAAGCAAAATGACTTTAGTGCCCACTGATCATTAATAATCGCCAAATTCCTTTTTAGGTGCAGCTTGTTCAAGGTTGTGTTATCCTGCATGCATGGGCCCTTTCGTGCAGTTAAGCCTAACATGCAACATCTCATTGTAAAGGACACACACACACACACACACACACACACACACACATACACACACACACACACACACAACAAAAAGGAGAGGCCTTGAAACCTTCAGAGGATTTTGCTAATGTGTGATTGGAGGAAACATGCAGCAGTATTTCACCAAGTGAGCAGTAAAAACTTTAAGCACGGGCCCCACATATCAGCCAAACTGCTCCCATTGCTCCACATGACCTCATGCAGCAGGGTCAACCTCCCAGGGTCTATTAATGTTTCTCCTGACACACATGCCCGGAAGCATCCAACACACACTTGCATAGGTACATCTGGAGGGTCCAGGTGAGCTGTGATCCTGAGCGTTACAAACTGACTCACTCCTCTGAGGTGTTTGGCTCACACGTCTTGTTTTTCCTCTCAGTCAAGAGACACACTTTTCAAAAAGGTTGACTGCCTGTGTGTTTGTACAAGTTGTCACTTTTCCCACCAGGATGCTGAGTGAATCAGCTCATGTCTTCTTTAGAGATCTTATTTGGTGTCTGTTTTTTGTACACAGCTTTAGAGAGATGTCAGGACTATTTCTTTTCCTGAGTGTTTTTTTCTTTTTGTGTAACTGACCATTTTTTTTCATGCACTGAAAAAAACAGCATTGTTCTTTTGTCAGAAGCAACATACTGGAAGCATTATTAAATAAAAATGTTCATCGTGCTGGCTTCCAGGTCTGGACAGGAATTGGGAAATCACAGAACTAAACAATAGACAAAATATTCTTTTTACTTATATCCTTTGGTATTAGAATCATACAAATCTGTCAAGGTCAACATGACTGTAGCGCAGAGAAGGCAGTCTCCATAAATACCTCCTGCCAGTAGACTAACAATGTTTGCGTCTCTTTCCAAAGAATTAGATACAGACCAAATATCTGCACATGAAATTATTGTAAAAAAAAATCTAACCAAGAAGGTGTAGAAAACAGGAAAAAAAACAAAAGTCATTTACAGAATAACAGAAGCTTGAACAGATGGTGTTCGCTGTGTTTATGTGTTGTATTCTGGGCCCATTTATTTACGTATTGGGTTTAACTAGAGGCCTAGCATATCCTGAGCGTTTCCTGCTCCTTTTATGACAGAGCTGGAATGTCTCATGTGATCTGTTAATGTCCAAGGTATGGGAATGAATTTCAGCTGAAAACATCCCAAAGTTAGCCTCGTATTTAGAAATTCAGAGTTAGAGACGTTTTTGTGGGCCCCTGGGTCCCGGGTCGCTGGGTTCCAGGCTCGGCTGGCTTCGGGGTGGGAGGCTGCAGGCGGGCCTGTGGGCTTGCCGCTGATATCTCCTGGGAGTCTGCTGGCTGCTGGTTGTGACCCCCTCGAGGCAATCCTCTGCACCTCTCGAGGGGGCTGGGGCCTTTCTGGTTGCAGTCTCCCTGGGGTTCCTGTTTTCTGGGGCAGCTCCTGGATCTCTGGGACTTGGAGCTCCCTCCGTCTCCTACACATCTTTGGGGGGCAGATCTGTGGTCCCTCACACTCTCTATTGGATGCTCCTATAGAGAAACCTTACATAAATAAGCGTGTGTACACACACAGGTGCTCACATGGTGCTCTCATAAGTATGGACTTGGGCACGTTAAACACATGTCTTAAGGCTGTGGTTGGCACTAAATGCACTGTGATTTATTATCGTGTGATTGTTCAGTTAAACAATGTTGATTTTATATTTCATCAGGTTGATGCAGTGATAGCTTGCTCCTGATGTATTGTTGTGTGTTGTTTTTCTCTTTCTGCAGGTCTACAAGCAGACTCTTGTTCATCATTGATTGCATTTTTGTGCTGATCAGATGTGGTGATTTAAGTAGACTCCATAAGCAGGTGAGCTGTACCTTAAAATCTTATAGGGGTTTGGTAGGCGCCTCTGCATTAGTCACTGTTTGATACATAGCTTAGAGAGAGGCTAACTGTTGGGTGTATGGCTAGGTTTTGGATATTGTCTTTTGTCGGACATTGTCTAACTCTTTATTCCTGAAACTTATACATACTATTACCGATATATGTGGGGTCCGTTTTGATAAAGAAAGAAAATCTTGCTAGCATCACATTATCCCCTATCGTGAATGCTTAAGCTTTAAACATTTTTAAATTCATTTTAAAAATCGCAACTTATTCTATTTAATTTAACAATAAAAAAAGGTCATGTTTAGCTTTTCTCCACCAGCAGCTGAATGACATTCTCCTTGAGATAAAGCTGACAAATGCTCTGTGACGCCCTTAGGCCACAGATCATTTAGTTCATGATGAGAAAATGTGTGATTATCATAAATCCTCTAATAATGGCCTGTATTTAATTAACTGCCGGGTATCTGTCACGCCCTGTCCTGTCTTCTCTTAGGTTTTAGTCGGTGTCTCCGTTAATTGCTCCCACCTGCCTCTTGTTTCCCAATCACCATAGCTCCCTCTCCTCGTGTATTTAAACCCCTTCTGTTCTTTGTTCCATGTCGTGTCATTGTTACAGTGTCCAGCGTGCTTCATTAAAGAAACTAACGGTAAAAGTACCTACCTGTTTTCCTTCTTCCTCCCCGCGTTTGACAGGATGACACGACCACGTAAAGGGTCCAGCGGGGAGATCCTCCCATGGAAGTATCTATTCCAGTTCCTCTCCGTCGACTATCGACCGGCTTCTCCTTCCCCAGCTCCAGCTCCGCCTCGCCGCAGACGGCGTCCCCGACCTTCTGCCTCGGCATTCCTCGCCGCCCTTCCGGAACCGGACGGGAGGTTGGATGGAGAGACGCTCCGGGATCGCTCCAGCTTCGAGGGCACGAGGCTGGCTTTCTGCTCCCCCGGGGTCGGTCCACGGTGTGGGGAGAGACACCGGAATCCACCGCAGCCCTGCGCTTCAGGACGGAGCTGCGAGCCCGCCGCTGGCCGTGCTCGGTGAGCCAGTTCGGACACGCCCCCGGTCAGACCAGCGGTCCCGTCTCCGGCCAAATCGGCGTCTGCAGGAGGAGGAGCTGCGCTCTCAGCCCTGTGGGCAGAGCACGCCAGTCTACAGTTTGAGACAGCCCAGGTTCGTCAGACCATCGAACTCCAAGTCCTCCAGCTGGACGATCTGCTCGCTGAGCTCCAGCTGGACCACCTGCTCGCTGAGCTCCAGCTGGATGAACTGTTTGCGGCTCCGGCTGGACCAGCTGTCCCACCTCCGGTCCACTCGGCTCCTCTGTCATCTGTGGGCGGTGGAGCCACACCCACAATCCAGCCAACTGAACTGGCCAGTCAACGGGCTGAGCTGGTCCGGCTTCAACAGAGCGCCCATTCTAATCAGCTCCGACTGGACGCTCTGCGCTCCCTGTCTTCAGCACTAGCACTGCTCGTTCACTCAAGGCCTGTTCCAGGAGGGGTCCAGAAGCAGACGGTTCAGGCCTGGAAGCAGACGGTGCAGGCCCAGAAGCAGACGGTGCGGGCCCAGAAGCAGACGGTACCAGCCCAGAAGCAGACGGTACCAGCCCAGAAGCAGACGGTGCGGGCCCGGAAGCAGACGGTTCCGGTTCTGGCCCAGAAGCAGACGGTGCGGGCCCAGAAGCAGACCGTACCAGCCCAGAAGCAGATGGGTCCAGTGCAGGCCCAGAAGCAGACGTTACCAGCCCAGAAGTCGGCGGTTCGGAGACCGGCGGTCCGGAAGCCGGAGAACCAGAAGCCGATGGAAGGCGACGCCCCCGGGCCAGAAGCCGACGCCCCCGGACCACAGGTCGACGCCTCCCAAGTCGGCTCGTCTGATGGCGCCTCCTCTGAAGTCAGCTCGTCTGACGACGTTGCCTCCCAAGTCTGCTCGTCTGACGACGCATCCTTTTAAGTCGTCTCCCAAGTCGACGTGTCCGAAGTCGTCTCCCAGGTCGACGTGTCCAAAGTCGTCTCCCAGGTCGACGTGTCCGAAGTCGTCTCCCAGGTCGACGTGTCCGAAGTCGTCTCCAATCCAAGGGTCAACGCCTCCAATCCAAGGGTCGACGCCTCCAATCCAAGGGTCGACGCCTCCAAGCCAAGGGTCGACGCCTCCAAGCCAAGGGTCGACGCCTCCAAGCCAAGGGTCGACGCCTCCCAGCCAAGGGTCGACGCCTCCTCTGTCGCCTCCTCTGATGTCGGCTCGTCTGAAGTCGCCTCGTCTGATGACGTCGCTGCCCCTGAAGTCGGCTCGTCTGATGACTTTGCCTCCTCTGAAGTCGGCTCGTCTGATGACGTCGCCTCCTCTGAAGTCGGCTTGTCTGATGACGTCGCCGCCCCTGAAGTCGGCTCGTCTGATGACGTCGCCTCCTCTGAAGTCGGCTCGTCTGATGACGTCGCCGCCCCTGAAGTCGGCTCGTCTGATGACGTCACCTCCCCTGAAGTCGGCTCGTCTGATGACGTCGCCTCCCCTGAAGTCGGCTCGTCTGATGACGTCGCCTCCCCTGAAGTCGGCTCGTCTGATGACATCGCCTCCTCTGAAGTCGGCTCGTCTGACGTCGCCTCCTCTGAAGTCTGCTCGTCTGACGTCGCCTCCTCTGAAGTCTGCTCGTCTGACGTCACCTCCTCTGGTGTCGGCTCGTCCGATGACGTCGCCTCTGGTCTGACGTCTCCTCCGTCTCCGGTTCCAATGGTGATTCTGAAGGTCGCTCCGGTCCAGCCTGCAGGGACTTTGTCACCGGTCCTGCCTGTGTCCCCGGCCCAGCCTGCAGGGCTCCTCTACCGCAGGCGCCGCCCTCCCAGGGCCCGTCGCCTCCTCATCTGCCCCAGGCGCTGGCCCCCGAGGGTCCGTCCTCATCTCCTCATCTGCCCCAGGCGCAGTCCCCCAAGGGTCCGTCCTGGTCTCCTCATCTGCCCCAGACGCCGGCCTCCAAGGGCCCGTCGCCTCCTCGTCTGCGGCAGGCGCAGGCCTCCTGACTCTGCTGATCCCTGCCGCCTCTCCTGTGGTCCCTCGGTTCCTCTGGGCCCTCCCTCCGGGTCCCCCTCCTGCCGCCCTGCTGCTTGTTCCTGTGGGCGTCTGGGATCCGCCCTTTTGGGGGGGGGGGTACTGTCACGCCCTGTCCTGTCTTCTCTTAGGTTTTAGTCAGTGTCTCCGTTAATTGCTCCCACCTGCCTCTTGTTTCCCAATCACCATAGCTCCCTCTCCTCGTGTATTTAAACCCCTTCTGTTCTGTGTTCCATGTCGTGTCATTGTTTCAGTTTCCAGCGTGCTTCATTAAAAAAACTAATGGTAAAAGTACCTACCTGTTTTCCTTCTTCCTCCCCGCGTTTGGATCCTCATCTGATCACCGCCTCGCGGCCCGGCACGCTCGTGACAGTATCATATTATGGCCAGTGTCGGAGTCGGCGGAGGTGAATAATGGCCGTTTTTTTATTGTGGCCGGGTGGAATGTGGTAACAAGCAAGTACGGGGGGCAGTTGTGTCATCCGTCTCACTTTTGATTTGCCAGTGATAGACCGCGAGGGTAACTTTAACCGTGCGGAGATGAAGAGGAGGCGAAAATTTGATATCAAATTCAAAGAGAACGTGCTGATTATGCTGCAGAACACTCTGGGGAGCAGTAGGGGTTGTATGAACTAGTCACTAGTCGACGTAACCGCTCTATAATGACTTTTTATGCCTGTCATCGACTAGTCGCTGTCACGTGATAATGACGGGCAAGATGCAGTGCACGGAAAAGACAGCAGCCTGCTGTCAGCAGGTGACAAGCTCCTGCGTGCCGGGAGGCAACGCGCTGTGCCAGAGCGTCGGTACTGACACCCGCCGTAAAATGGACATTTAACCAAATTGTGACGTTTACCCTCTTGCAATTTAACCTTCCCCTCACCCCCATCCTAACCTTAACCAGCTTGCGCATGCAAAGCTCTGATTGTTGACGCGCTCCAGACATCTGCATCCTGAGCACGGCCACAGTAACATTATCAAATCAGGTGTCGCCATCTCAAAAACTAATTTAACACGCGATCGTTCATGTCGGCTCATTTCCTTTTATGTTTTCTGTCTTTTATTCTTTTATTTGTGCCTGATGCCTTTCGCTGCTGTGGATCAGGACGCATCACCTGTTTTGTCCTCGGTGACGCACCTAACTGATGCGGCCGGCAAGCACTCCGCTGTTATTGCAGTTGGTAGATCTTTTAGAACTGCAGTTCAAAGGTAACTCATAAGGTGAATATATATGAACCCAGGTAGCAGTTTTTCTGTAGGATTGAGAGGAGATGCAGGAAGACAATAAACAGAAAGGACAGAAAAATAGTCAAATAAAAACAAGTTAGTTTTTGTACCTGGTGGTTGCAACAGACACCATTGAAGGGAATCAGAAGTGAGGAACAGAAAATGAAATAATTATTTTAATGTTTAGATCAGCAGGAACTCTGAGAGGCTGCAGGCGCATCAGTGAGTTTGCGGCCGCTGCGCAGGGGGAGGGGGGAGAGGGCTGAAGCAGAGACGACCGTTGTTAAAAGAAATGTGTTTAACTTTGAAAATGTGGGCGCAATATTAATTGTCAAAAACTCCAGCGAACCATTAGTTCATTTTGCTCAAATAGAAATCTAGGCCTGCCTCTAATTCTGGCCCTCCTTCCAATAAAGGCCTGAAGCTTGATGAGCTTGAGTCAAATACAGGCCCGGGCC
This sequence comes from Nothobranchius furzeri, assembly GCF_043380555.1. Classification (NCBI taxonomy): domain Eukaryota; kingdom Metazoa; phylum Chordata; class Actinopteri; order Cyprinodontiformes; family Nothobranchiidae; genus Nothobranchius; species Nothobranchius furzeri. Next base: position 25,350,315 of record NC_091756.1, read on the forward strand.
TGTATTAGAGGATTTACGGTAATACGTTCATAAATAGTTCAGGTGAATTAATGATAAAAAGGTTATAATGTTTTAGATTTTGAAAACTGATCAATGAGACATCGCTGTTACAAACAATCTACATTATCACGTCTGTGTGAAACATAACAGAGTGAGCGCTCACACCTCAGACCTATCATGGATGTAGTTTGTGTTTCCTCCGCTCCCGGTGTTTTTACATCTTACATTTTACATGATTTTGCTTTACCTGGAGAACTTTTGTCTTTGTAAGTATCGATTTATTTAGAGAATGTTTGGGCGTGTATTGAAGTTGGTTAGTTGATCAAATGTAAGCAGCGTGTCTGTAAACATGCTAAGCGATGCCAAGTGCTTCAATAGGACATGTGCATTAGTCAATAATGTATTTTTTTCTGTTTCTGTATGTTGTAGTTACAGTAATAAAACATTTATAAGGATCTTCATTTAAGAAAAGCAAGTCTTGGGTGAAGATTATTGTGTTTGCTTGAGAAGTTAGCTAGTTGCTAGCAACACATAGCTACGTGGTCTAAGGACTGCAGATCCTTTATACAGAGAATGTTTCTAATTATCAACAAGTTGTTCCAAACAAAACTAAAATATCTCTAAATCTAAACCGCAGATCTTAGCAATTTTCAGAGAGAGGAGATGAAGCCGCCGAATTTGATATATGGTATGGTATGTAAAAGCTGGGTTGCTAAAGGAGTAAAATACCAATACCGATACCAAGATTTTCCAAGATTACATTTTAAGGTCAATATCGGTAGACCAAAATTAAGGAACATCCCTAGTGTGGTACTTACCTCAGTATGAGGGTCAAGGGTCAGTAGGTGGTGGGTAGTGTGACTCACTGTCTTAAACATAACTTTGTATCAGGATAAAAGTTCATGAAATACCAAGAGCTAGTTTCATTGGGTTTTTCTTTAATCAGACAATGACTCACCCAGAAGCACAGTCAGAAAAGCTGATGACATTTAATGGCAACCGGTTATGTTCAGCAGGTGTCTTCACCCTAAAACTGAAAAAAGGGCATTTAATGATTAACTTCTGACAGTTTCAATAAATACATCCAGTGGTCTCGGAGAAATGTGGATGACAAACAGGCAAACACACAAGCTTGCACACACACACATACACACACACACACACACATACTCGCTTGCACACACGCTTGCACACATGCATGCACACACACACACACACCCATGCATGTGCACACACACACACTCGCTTGCACACATGCATGCATACACACACACACACACACACACATGCATGTGCACACACACACACACACACACAAGCACACACACACACACAAGCACGCACAAGGCACACACACACACAAACACAATATTTTGATGTTCTATGGTTAATCACAGTCTAAATTAACAACAGAGCTAGCTGTTTGTTGCTAGTGTTAAACATCCATTTTCAAATTTCCTGAACTTTCTGATGGAGGCTAGCGGTTAGCTCATCAGTCCTTCAGACAGACTATAACTTTTAGATGAAAACACAGTTCAGAATATCTAAACAAATCAGTTTAATTGTTCATAATGTTTCCAGAAACAACTAAAGGCTAAATGTGGAGTGCACTAATCACTAAACACAAAGCAGGTGTGGCAAAATATTATTTAATTTCACTCCTGAAAACAAGGAGCATTTTGCAAGATAAAATATTTGTTAGCTTGAACTCATGGAAACAAAGCAAATGTATTTTTGGTTGCATCAGAAACAAGTATTAGAGCCCTCAGCCATCTTGGCTGATCTGGCCAGAGATATTTTTCTTTATTTCAGCTGCCAGTTTTCTTATTAAATGTAAAAACTGGACTGAATTGGGTCTAAAATGCAACAAAACAGTATTTTAAAATACATTTTGTACACAAAACAAATGAACAACACCACCTGTGTCCAATGTAACATCTGAGCTTGCCAGAATGCTGCAGTGGTGACTCCACTTTAATTTAGTCAGATGCAGAACATCTCAGGATGATGTCAGCTGGAGCTCTGCTTGTAGCCGAATGGAGAAAGTATCAGTAACAGTAACTTTGTCCTACCTACGATGGAAAAACAAACAAATACAGTGGAGAGCCACCAGTGTTGGGAACAGGACGAGGATTATTTGTTTAAACCTCCTGATGCAGGGCCTCCACAACTGTGAAACTTAATACTTGAGCCTGATCCTGGGTAGAGACAGATCATTGCACAATGTGAGATGGGAGTAATCCTCCACACTTGGTGTGGACCAAAACCAGTTTGAGGGTTGTGTGGGAGAAGTAACACGGAGGAGGAAAATTCAAAAAAGCTCAAATTTTAAAAGACAACAGTTACACTAAACAAGATCCCAGTCTGAAATCTCAAAAGAGCACCAAAGTTTTTCGTCTCAGAATTTGGTTTATTTTGCTTCTCCTGGCTGTCTAGGAGAGGTAATGGACATAAATCTAGATAACGGAGAGACAAAATAGCCTTTAAGATGTTTATTTCCTACCATGGTTCAGCTTCAGTGGTGGCTCGTGAATTTTTGTTGTTGTGCGCATTTATGGCATCTGCTTGATGTCCGGTGCATTAACCACATATCACCACTAGGGGATGCAAATTTACCACTTTTAGGATAGAATCCACATTTTCTACCTCAACAACGATGCTAAACAAAAGGCTGAAAAAAGCTAAATACACATCTTGAGGGAAACACACAGTACAATGCAACAAGACTATCCGCAGAAAGAGCTGTTCAAATTAAAGCCCAGACTCTCCCCATTACATCAATATAGGCATCATTACTCAACCTGCAAAATTCAAGGAACTCAGCAGCAAAACAAACTCATTTTATGAAGTCAAAACCTGTGTTGATTTTTAGTTATAATAATCTGTGTTATTTTCATGATCCTGCCATGTCCTGACCTTCATGCTACCAACATCCACCTCATCAGCCTTCTTGCATCACACCTGGTCTCCTCATCAAGCTCATGCCACACACCTGCCTCAACAGCTATATATTCCACAGTCAACCACCAGCACTCTGCCAGATTACTGAACGCTTCTGCTAGTTAATCTTCCAGCCTTTTCATCCTGCCTGATCATCGTCTACCAACCTCGTTTGACACCTGACCCTCACCAAGAACTCTGCCTGCCTCCACGACCCACGCCTGTCCACAACCACGTCTCTCGCCTGCTCCTCGCATCTGCTTCGTCTCTGCTTGGTTCCGACCCACGTCTGTCCCAGACTCTGCCTTTACCTGAACTCTACTGCGGTAACATCTCCTCTTAGCTTCACGCTAATAAAGACAGATTACTACCTCCTACTGTGCTCTGGTGTCCTTACCGTCCTTTGCCAAGTTTACGACAGTTTTAGTAAAAACTAAAAAACACTTGATTCGTATAATCCCATGTCCCAATGTTATACTGAGATTCCTGACAGTCTTGTGCTTTTTTCACCTGCCGGGGAGTGTTTACAAGCCTCTGATGCCACATTCCATCATGTTCCAGTTCTTCATAATAAAACAAAACTCCACGAGGTGTACTCAGCTGCTCAACAACAAAGGATGTGAACTGTGGAGAATTTCTGGTTCTGTCCTGACCTGAGCTTAAAATCCACCCTGCCTGCCACTGCTATACCCATGCACCCAAAGGTTCTTCTATTCTTTGCACTGGAGGGGGGATCTAGCGTGCATGTGCCAGTTAGCGTTATCGTAGAGATTAGTGCGCCCAAAAAGAACAGGAAATATGCCACACATACTTGCCAATCCCTCCAGATTTTTCCAGGAGACTCCTGAATTTCAGTGCCCCTTCCATAAATCTTCCGGGGCCACCATTCTCTCATCCTCTCAAATTCCACCCGGACGATATTGCTAAACCATCCTTTACTGGGCCAGAAAAAAAATCCAGCTTCTATCTATATTACATTATTTATTTGGACATTCACCACCGAGGATTCTTTCGAGCGGAGAGCTGCAGAGCTCTGATGATTCATGCGCTCTGCTGGCAGCTGTGCCGTGTGCACGACCACAGTAACATTCTCAAAGTTGTGCCACCCAAAAGCATAATTAACACACGATCATGACTGCTCATAGGTACTTTCTGTCTTTTCTTCTTGCCTACGAGCTCCACTGCAACAGAACTCATCACCCGTGGTCCGGTGACTTCATGTCTTGATGGCCGTGTGTGCGGGGCACATCCCGCTAATGTTGTGGTTGGTAGATCCCTTTGAGCTGCTTAGTTCAAGAGTAACTCATGAGGTGGGAAAAGTGGAAGCCAGGCAGCAGTTTTTCTAGAGAATTGAGAGGTGATGCAGGAAGATCGGTGACAGACAAAACAGGGAAATAGTCGAATATAATCAAGAAAACAAAACAGTGCTTGAAAAGAAAAATGTAGGTAGATTTATCCCTCGACACGTTTAAACTACATAATGCAATAATATATAAACATTTATTATTTATATATCCGATCCAATTGAGGTCACCATTAAAACTTTGACCCAGGGCCGTATCAAGGCGTTTTGTGGGCCAAAGCAAAATATTCAGAATTTAGTTTTTTCATCGCATTTTGCTTGTAAAACATTGCAAATATATTCAACTTTATTAATTTACTAAGAAATATTTTGTTGGATTGTTTGGAAATATAATCATAATTCAATTCGATTCAATTCAAAAATACTTTATCAATCCCAGAGGGAAATTGATTGCTGTATTAGCTCAGAATAATAACAATAATCAAGTCATCGAAGAGTTGTTGTATATTACAATGGCTGTTGGCAGGAAGGATCTCCAGTAGCGGTCAGTGTTGCAGCCAAACTGAAGAAGCCTCTGACTGAAGACACTCTTCTGTTGTCGGACAGTCTTGTGAAGAGAAGGCTCAGGGTTGTCCATCATTTTCTTGACTCTCTGGAGAATCCTTCTTTGCATTATCTCCTCCAGTGGTTCCACAGTTGTCCCCAGAACAGAACCAGCCTTTTTTATTAGGCTATTGAGCTTTTTCAGGTCCCTACTTCTGATGTTGCTACCCCAACAGACGATGGCTGAAGAGATTACACTCTCAACAACAGACTTGTAGAAGATCTGCAGCATCTTGCCACAGACACTGAAGGACTTAAGCATCCTCAAGAAGTGCAGTCTGCTGTATCCCTTCTGGTAAACGGCTTCGCTGTTCTTTCTCCAGTCCAGTCTGTTGTCCAGGTGAATTCCAAGGTATTTGTATTCCTCAACCACCTCCACTTCTTCTCCCATGATGGAAACAGTGTTTGACTCCACCCTGTTTCTTCTGAAGTCTAAACTCATCTCCTTTGTTTTGTTCACGTTCAAGGTCAGATGATTGTTTCCACACCATGCCACAAAGCACTCCACCAGCTCTCTGTACTCAGCTTCCTGTCCATCTCTGATACACCCGACAACTGCAGAGTCATCTGAGTATTTCTGTATATAATTATATATAACTATATATATATTCTGTATATTTCTATATAGTACTCTATAACACAACATAACAATTACTTGAAATTTTTTGTACTGTTTGAAATACATTTTGACTGGGAAATGCTCTTTAAATGCATTCTATCACTTTTTGGAGTATTAGGACATAAATGACAAACATCAGTGGCGGCTGGTGAAAAATATTTTTGGTGGGGCTGTGCTATTTTTTTTTTGTTTAAACAAACTTGTGCTTTCTGAGCTTTGTGCACAACTTCACTATTTCCTGAATTAAGCACAGCTCTTTTATTTCCTGTCTTACATTATTGGACAAACTGATTAATCCAGGTGTGTCTGACTATTGGCAAACTGCCTTGCGGACCAAGGTTGAAAAATACTGCATTAAATTGCACATAAAATAACATGACCATAAATGGTAAATAGGCAATGCAAGAGGCAAGTAACAAAAACATTTTGTTTAATTTCAACATTTGAGTGAACACGAAAAATTATGAGCAGGTCACTGTTACAGTAATGGTAGTAAACACTACTTAGACAAAATGCCAGAAATTTACACTGTTAGGACTTATGGAAAGTGGAAACACTTTCATAGGAAATAATGTCATCAGTATCCTCTTACAAATGTCATATTTCCCACTTTTTGGGACAATAAAACATTTCTGGTTCTCAATGAGATGTTTTTACTTCAAATGTAAAAACATCTAATTGAGAATCAGAAATGTTTTATTGTCCCAAAAGCTGGGAAATTTGTTTGCTGCAGCAGAAGTGTAACAAGTAAAATGGAATCAGATTGATGTATGTACAAATTTACTTGAAATACACATTTACATGATTAAATATGTATAATAGGTATGTGTGTTGAAATTAGTTTTTACAGTTATTGCACATTAAACAATGTACATGTTATTAAACAAATGTCCCGGTTTGTGGGACAACCAAGGATTTCTGATTCTGATTGTCTTGTTTACAGAAATGTAATGTACAGCTTACCTCTGCACCCAGCTGCTGTTGTTCTCCCTGTCCAAACGTCCTCCGTTTCTTTGTTGGCTGCTGCACTGATGCGCTGCATTCCTCAGTCAGAGAATGAATGGAGTCCCCAATGAGACACAAGTTCCACATCCACCTCCATGCTTTCGTTCTTTTTTAAACACAGAAACAGTTTTGTTTACCTGTTTGTAGCTACGGTTTCGCCGACAGCTGCCGGCTTCTTCAGGCTGACGCTGATGGTGGCGCGTCACTTCCTTCTCCGTTTATCTCCGTTTAAGATGTCCACATCCACCTTCTGTGGATCCCAGCCGTTTTGAATAACAAACACAGAAAGCAAAATAACGCATTAGCGTGATTGCATCCAGCTAGCCACTGCTTCCTGGTGTACCAATTTTGGGAGAAGCGTCGTGTGTACAGTTTACCTCTCTCCTTGTCCTGCTGGCTTATCTTTACATCGGGCTGATCTGGTCCAAGCTCTTTGACATTAAGTTTTTCCACCATAGTTCTCCTCTCAAACGGATGCTGGAGAAGAGACCGAACTGAATTCAGTGGCTGCTGAGATCCGGTATCCATGTTGTAGGCGCACTGGCGTCCATGTCTACGTCTGCGTCATGACCGTCACGAGTCACGACCAAAAACGTGCTGGAGTCGAGACTCTCCGAGTTCTACCGAACACCAACGAAAGCCTTGGCGGTAGCTCTATCGCCCATCATGCTTCTGAAACGTTCTGAAACAACGTCGATGCTGATTGGATACATTCCCATTCCTACCCTTTGATTTTCTTGTCAGCAATTGGACAGCTGGTCTCGTCCTATTTGGGCGATTGAAAAACAGCACACAGCCTCCACCGCTCTGCAGAGACCGGCAGAGATCGGCAGAGACCGGCAGAGACCAATATATATATATATATATATATATATATATATATATATATATATATATATATATATATATATATATATATATATATGATTCATTTTTGTTACAAAACACACAATTAACTTAGAATATGTGATTATTGTTAATTTTATTTATTTATTTTTTAAAATAAAAATTAAAAACAGTGGGGAAACTGGGAGGGCGGCGCCCTATCGCCCTCTACTGGCCAGCCGCCACTGACAAACATTATAAAAGTACCCCCGTCCCAAGGTTGGCAGGTATGATGATTCCATTGTGGTAAAAATGTAAAAGAACGTATTTAAAGTATACGTTTCTTTCTTTATTTTTTATATATATAGTTTGTGATTTCTATCTTCTTCTTCTTTCTGAGGCAGATGGGGTGGTGCCCTAGCGCCCCCTATGGACGAGCCACCACTGTTCAGCTCTTTCCTGTACAGTCTGACATGTAGCCTCACGGAGAGCTCAGGCCAACACAACAAACAAAATAACCCTGAAAATAAACAGTATAATTTAACAGTATAATTTCCTTAACTACAAGAAAACAAAATAAACAAACCAACAGAATAGCCTACCTAGCAAGCAAATAAAAAGGAGAGAACTGGGACTAAAATAGCATCCACAATGGGGATTTAACAGTCCACATGTCCACAGTTTAACATCATATCAAGGAATTGTTGTCCAAAGATTCCAGGAGTGTGAAAGGGTTTCTGTATTTGGAGCTGGTCTACTTTTGGAAACCTGTTGGGAAACCACAACGGGTCAATATCTGTCAGTGTGATATGTGGTGATCAATACAAGCAACCTTGTTAAACATCAGAGCTGATGACCTTGTGTGTAAAGAAATCTAAACTGTGTTTGCACCCATTTGGGACTGTGGTTGAATTCTTTAAAAAAAGCACAAACATGGTCTGTCTCGACTAAGAATGAAAACAGTAACATTCCTCCTTAAAGAGTCAGTAGAACACTGTTTATTTAAATGAAGGATATATGATAAATGAGCCACACTTGTATAGCGCCTTTCAAAGTCAGAGGACTCCAAAGCCCTTTACACTGCAGTGTATCATTCATCCATTCATACTCACATTCACACTGATGGTGATGAGCTACAGTGTAGCCACAGCTGCCCTGGGGCTCACTGACAGAGGCCAGGCTGCCAAGCACTGGTGCCACCGGTCCCTCCGACCACCAGAACCAGGCAAATTGAGTTAAGTGTCTTGCTCAGGGACACTACAGCAGAATTCCTGTCTGGAGCCAGGATCGAACCGGCAACCTTTCAATTACTAGATGGCCTCCTGAGTTACTGCTGTCCTCACAAACAGTTCTTTGAGCCTCTATAAAGTATATGAAACTTTGTTGGGACTCACAATGACCCAGGAGCCCTGATAAATGGCCAAACTCAACCCTGTAAGTTAAGCCTGAAATTAAAAGACTGGTTTTCTAGGCCCACTCGACTAGAACATGAAAATGAAATTAGCTGCATGCATATTGGTGTAAATGACCAAGGGAGGAAGTGAAAAGGACCACAGGCCATGGATCTATCAGGTGTCAGTGACTTTACAGCAATCCTCACACCAAGCAAGCATTTAGCGACAGTGGAGAGGAAAACTCCCTTTTATCAGGAAGAAACCTCCAGAGGATATTGGCTCAGTATAAGCAGCCATCCTCCACGACTCACTGGGGATGGAGAAGACAGAGCACACACACACACACACACACACACACACACACACACACACACACACACACACACACACACACACACACACACACACACACACACACAAAGCAATGTTTCTATGGTTACATTGTGATTTCTTAGTAAATATTCTATTTGGTGAGAGATAAACTTTATTGTATTTATTCTAGTGAATCTATAATTAAACGGGTAAACTAGTAGTAGCACGCTGAATGTCAAGGAAAGTAAAGCGTTGTTATCAGGAGAGGGAGATTGTTTAATTGGTTAGCAGCAGTGTGCTAGACGATGGCGCCGTCCATGAGGCCACCACAACTCAGCAGAACATCATTGTAGCTTCTTCTGGGGAGAAAACACTTAGAGAAAAAATAAAGTTAACAGCTGAAATAGCAGGAAATAATAGTTAAAGAGCAGATTGTAGAAGAAAGTAGGAGAGTGTGGAAAGTGGTCAGTGTATCCTCCAGCAGTCTAAGCCTATAGCAGCATAACTACAGAGATAACTCTGGATAACCTAGCCTTTTAGATAGAGGCGTGTTGGAGGCAGGGCAAGGGAGTGTCATGATCCTCGTGCCGAGGTGAGTGCTCCTCCTAAATTAACCATCTTTGAGGTTCTGTGTCCCACAGGTGAGGAGCAGAGGGTCACCAGGTGTGCTGAATCAATCATCAGGAGCTTGGGTTTAAAAGGAGGATGGAGACACCACTCGAAGCCGGATGATTACTCCAGTATTGGTAATGCCTGCCACTCGTACTTGTTTGCTCGTAGTAGTTTGACCTCGCATGTTTGGATTATTTGGATTTTGACTTTGGACAGTTTTTTTTTTTTTTTTGGATTACGATTTTGAACTTGCTCCTGAAGCTCCGTCTGTTTGCCCTCCTAGGATTACCACCACAACCTTCACCGATTCTGCTAATAAGAACGGATCTTCATACACGTCCCATCCTCCTCAAAATTACCAGCAGCTGGAGGCTCTGGTTCAGCAACTGCACGAACGATTATCAGCTCCAGCAGCACCTCCAGCTCCCGCCCAGGCTCCGTTAGCTGTCCCGGAACCAGCGCCCCCAGCTCAGATTCAGCCCGGACCGCAAGTGCCCGGACATACGGAACTCACCTACTTCCGTCTAGCTCCGCCTCCATCTTGTCCAACGTTTTCCGGAGAATTTGAGGATGGATATGGATTCTTGTTACAATGTCGCCTGGCTTTCGAGTGTTTCCCAAGCGCTTTCTCCTCAGATTCTGCTAAAAACTATTTTATTGTGGGACTGCTACGAGGTAAGGCTCTTAGATAGGCTGAGGCTAAGAGTCGCAACCCTGAGTTTTTATCTGGTCCCTATGAGGATTTTTTGGAAGAATTTAAATTGACTTTTTGTAGCTCAGAGACTGTAACGGACATACAAAAGAGATTATTACATCTCTCCCACGGGCGGAGAACGGTTGCAGACATGGCACTGGAGTTTATAACATTGGCAGCCATGACGACTTGGAACAACGAGGCCTTAAAAGCAGCTTTTATCGAAGCGCTCAATGACAAAGTGAAGAACCAGTTGGCTCTGTGTCCTGAACCACCCACTCTGGAGGGTCTCATTACACTCTCTATATCGATCGATAAGAGACATCGAGAGCTTCACGGGACGTCTTCGTTGGATCCATCTTCTTCCATGCGCCGTCAATCCAACCTCCAGACCACAGCTCCAGGCCGAACCAGCAAAGAAGCCCATGCAGCTGGAAAGGGCCCGCCTTACCCCGGAGGAACGACGTCATATGATGAGTAAGGGCCTCTGTATGTACTGTGGACAACCAGGGCATTTCGTCCAGACATGCCAAGCTTTGTCGAAAGGCGGAGCCCACCAGTAGGTCTGGAAGTCCTGGTGGGTAGCAATGTTGGAAATACAATGACTCTCCTTTGTATCCAGAGGTTGACGCTCCTTTGTATCCAGAGGTCGACGTTCCTTCGTATCCAGAGGTCGACGTTCCTTCTTAAGCCTGACTTATGCTTCTCCGTCTGCATCAGTGCAGAGACACGCAACGCCATTATTCGTCCTTGCGTAGGGATCCGGCAGGCACGCAAGTACGTACGGAGTCAAGCCCACTTTTTTAAACATTCGTCGAACGAAACGGATTACGCAAGCTTGTGATTGGTCAGGACGCCGCTGTTGTTTACAGCGCCGCCATTGCAAAGAGAGCTGAGTTTAACTAGCGGCAGACACGGAGAAGCTTGAAGAATACCTCGCGAAAAAACTCTAAAAATATGAACGTTTCATCCTCCCGTGACTGGAGGAGTGAAAAGATGCGCAGCAAGCATTTTATTTGTGGACGGAAATGACAGGAAACGTGGGTTTAGAGGTGGGGAGCGCATGAAGCGGTGGGAGAATGAGAGACAATTATGTCCGTGTTAAAAGTCTCTTATATACACAAAAAAACACAATACAAACAAACGATCTTGGACCGATGCATGACAGGATACCACAGAACAGCGCTACGCCCTCTGTGGTCCTGCCGGGCAATTGCTTTGCAACACTCTCCAGGAGACGGAGAAGTAAAAGAGCAAAACGCTTCCGTCAATCCGTGCGTGTCTGTCCCTTGCGGAGCTGACGGAGAAGCATAAACCAGGCTTTATCCAGAGGTCGACGCTCTTTCCAGTCCAGAGGTGGACGCTCTTTCCTGTCCTGAGGTGGACGCTCTTTCCAGTCCGGAGGTCGACGCTCTTTTCAGTCCAGAGGTCGACGCTCTTTCCAGTCCAGAGATAGACGCTCCTTCATGTCCAGAGGTCGACGCTCCTTTGTGTCCAGAGGTCGACGCTCCTTTGTGTCCAGAGGTCGACGCTCCTTCGTGTCCAGAGGTCGACGCTCCTTCGTGTCCAGAGGTCGACGCTCCTTCGTGTCCAGAGGTCGACGATCCCTCGTGTCCAGAGGTCTACGCTCCATCGTGTCGTGTCCAGAGGTCTACGCTCCCTCGTGTCGTGTCCAGAGGTCTACGCTTCCTCATGTCGTGTCCAGAGGTCGACGCTCCCTCGTGTCCAGAGGTGGACGTCCCCTCCAGTCCAGAGGTCGACGTCCCCTCCAGTCAAGAGGTTGACGTTCCCTCCAGTCCAGAGGTCGACGCCGCCGCATCCAGCCCAGCGGCCGCCGCCGCCTCCAGCTCAGGGGCCGACGCCTCCAGCCCAGCGGCAGACGACACCACCTCCAGCCCTGAGGTCGTCGCCGCCGCCTCCAGTTCTGAGGTCGTCCTCGCCGCCTCCGGCCCAGTTGTTGACGCCGCCGCCTCCGGCCCGGAGGTTGACTCCGCCGCCTCCAGCCCGGAAGTCGACGCCGCCGCCTCCGGCCCAGAGGCCGAGGACGCCGCCTCTGGCCCAGAGGCTGACGCCTTCAGCCCAGGGGCCGAGGACACCGCCTCCAGCCCTGAGGTCGTCGCCGCCGCCTCCAGTCCAGAAGTCAAAGACGTGTGCTCCGGCGTCTCTGCCTCCGGTCACCACCAGTCCTGCCCTCACCAGGCACGGGCCCCCAAGAGTCCGTCATCGCCTCCTCCTCTGCCACAGACGCAGGCCCCCAAGAGCCCGTCGTCGCCTCCTCCTCTGCCACAAACGCAGGCCTCCAAGAGCCCGTCGTCGCCTCCTCCTCTGCCACAGACGCAGGCCCCCAAGAGCCCGTCGTCGCCGCCTCCTCTGCCACAGACGCAGGCCCCCAAGAGCCCATTGTCGCCACCTCCTCTGCCCCAGGCGCAGGCTCCCAGGAGCCTGTCGTTGCCTCCTCTGCCCCAGGCGCTGGCCCCCGGACTATACTGGTCCCTGCCTCCTCTCCATCCGTCCCTCGGTCCCTCCCTCTGGTTCCCCCTCCTCCCGCCCTGCTCTGTGTTCCTGTGGGCGTCTGGAATCCGCCCTTTGAGGGGGTGTACTGTCACACCCTGTCCTGTCTCCCCATTCTGTTCAGTCCTGTGTCCATGTTAATTGCTCCCACCTGCCTCTCGTCTCCCAATCACCCAAGGTCCCAGCTCCTCCTGTATTTAAACCCTGTTAGTCAATTTTGTCTGGTTGGTTCATTGTTTCATTGTCCTGCATGTTCCCGATTAAAATCCCTGTTTTAATGTTCCTGTCTGCCTGCCTGCTTCCTTCTTCAACCGCGTGTGGATCCTCACCTCTGTTTCACTCACCAGCACGCCTGACACAAACTCTTTCTCAGCGGCCATTACAACATTACTATTCTACATTGGATAGCAGGTCAGAGATGGTATAGGCTCTTTGGTATGTTACATCAGACACTCCACACTGCCAGTAATCAACAACAATGCGGTTTAAATTTCTACTGACCTTTTATAGCATGGACATTTTACTGCAGTTTGACAAAAATAGTGATGCAATTTAAAACAGTGTAAAAATTTGAAAAGTTTGAAACAATTCTCTAAAAACTCAGTTTTCAAAAGTTTGATCACAGCTTGAGTTGAAGGTAATATTGAAGAGAGGCACCTCCATCTGACAAGTTCTTGGCATGAGTGAGCTAACGTGATGGTGCTGTCCCTCCGGTCGTCTGGCCATCTACCCCCATTGCGGCAAATATTCACTCCCACTTGTCAAAGATTCGGAATGATCTGGGCAGGATCGCGACATAAAGCGATCATTGTTGCCCCTTCTGAAAATCATCATTGCATACCAGTAATGTTACTGCCAAAATACTTTTCAGGGAAGCAGTTGTGAGGGAGTTTGTTACCCCTGTTTTTGAATGACCCTGGTAGAGAGGTAGTACTTTAAATACTAACTGGTGTGATGTGTTCATATCTTCACTATCCCTTGACACCCGTCCTTTATTAATATGCATATGGAAGGACTGAGGCAACTGCCAGTCTGACGAATGGTAACACTTTACTCCCAACCAGGGCTGTATTCTGGGTAAATTTCTTTCCTGATAAACTTCAATGGCCCTGGTTCCTGTAGTGAAAGAGAGCAGGGGTGAAGAATGGCCCCAGGAAAACACGCTGGTTCTTAAAAAAGGTTCCTGAATAGAAAGTGAGCTTATAGTTGGTCCTTAATAGTGAACATGTTTGTGACAGAAGGGAGAAAATTGCCTCCATGTGAAACTTTACAACCAGAAAACCATCCAGGATCAATTTGAAGGCAACAAGATGTTGTTCTGCCCTTCCTCTGGATGCAATCTGCTATTTAGTTTTTGCATTTTACCTTCAGTATGACCACAAAAACAAGACAGAAAATTCTGCTGCAGTAACCAGGAGACAAACATCAACAACTCTGCTGGCTTTCCTCTCAATCACTCGTCTGTACCTCGAGGCGTGTGCCTTATTACCATTCATGCACCCATCAAACAGTGTGGCACGAATACTGGACACATACACACCTCTTAAAAGGTCAGTCCACAAAACACTTTGGCGCCTTGAGTCATCACCAAAATTGGAAAGTTTTACTCTTCTCTTTCGTTCTTTTTTTAAACCGAAAAACACAAACAGAAATAGTAAGAATAAACAGTCATAAGAACAATTTGTCATAATTTCCCGCTGCCGGTAGCTGTGGACAGAATGAGAAAGTGGCAGTGGTGAGTGGGGACGTGATAATGCATTTTAAACAGAAGAGCTCCACCTAAAATAGGAGGGGGAAGGTGCAGCACCGTTTTGTACCAATAGGGAGTGGGGAGACCCTTGGTATGCTGCGTAACGTGAATGTGGAGGTGATATATGGAGCACGTCTGGGTAATGTTGAGGTGTGTGTGTCTGGTCAGTGTAGAGACTCCCTGGTCTGGCTGGTCTTTGGGACATAAGCCATCCGTTACACAGAGACAGTTACACACCAGACTAAATGAGGCTGAACCAACACTGACTGGAGGTGTGTGTGTGTGTGTGTGTGTGTGTGTGTGTGTGTGTGTGTGTGTGTGTGTGTGTGTGTGTGTGTGTGTGTGTTCCAGTGTAATGCAGAATGTCCATATAGCTGCGTCTCCACTACATGTCACCACTCTCATAAAAGTCATCACAGCAAACACTAACCTCGAAATCTGAGCAACCTGTGAGTTTTTAACAATATTATTCATCTGAATGGAGCTTCTGACTTTTTCCATGATGACAGCGTTGTTTGTGTGACACTCCTAAATCTAAAATTTGTACGTTGCCAACTTTTATTTGGAAATTTCCCTGTCTAGTCCGCTTCGCTTCTTTGGGCCTGCTTACAACTAACTGAGTTGCATTTTCCAGCAAAAGGCAGCACATCTAAAATAATCCACAAGCAGAAGATAAACAGAAGAATAAAATCAAACGCCATGAAGATTGTTTTTTTTTCTTTTTTTAGATTCAAGCAAACAAGCAAAGCTAATAAAAACTTTGTAAGTACTTTTAAAATCGCTTTTATACCACACAACTCTGTATGTACTATACAGTGAGGAAGATTTTTGAACACTGTGCAAATTTGCAAGTTCTCCCAATTAGAAATTATGGAGGGTCTGAAATTCACATAATAGGTGCATTTTCACTATAGGAAATCACATGTTATGATTTTTAAAGAATGCATTTGCATTGCACTGCTGCAGATATGAACACTTGGAAATCAGCAACAATTCCAGCTCTCAACAACCTGTTACTCTGCCTTTAAAAACTCCACCTTTCCACTTACTTATCTAAATTGGTAGCACCTGTCTGAGGTTGTTAAAGATGCTTGTCCCCTTCGCAGCTAGTGTGACTCCAACTACTACCATGGGCAAGACCAAAGAGCTCTCAAGAGACACCAGAGTGGACCTCCACAAGGCAGAAAAGGGCCGTAGATATCGCTAAGCAGCTTGGTGAAAATAGATCACCTGTTGGAGCAATTGTTGAGCAATGGAAGAGGCTAAAGGCAAATGTTAGATCTCACATGGTGGGGTATCACTAATGATAAGAAAGGTGAGGACTCAGCCCAGAACTATACAAGAGGAGCTGGTCAATGTCATACATAGATCTGGTATCATAGGGTCAAAGGTCACTGTCGGTAGACCACTATGGCGTAGTGGTTTAAAATCATGCATTGTACCGAAGGTTCCCCTGCTCAAGTCATCACATGTCCAGGCCCATCTGAAGTTTGCCAGTGACCTTCTGGAAGATCCAGAGGCATTGATTCTATTCAGTTTATTTATATAGCGCCAAATCATGACGAGTCGTCTCAAGGCACTTCACATGATGACACATGATGACACACATGACGACACCTGTCGAACAAAAGCGATGTAGCTACAAGTTAACCCAAAGCTAACAGAGGTAGCAACCTAGCTACAACCGGGGTTAACTGTGTACAACATCAGAGCTTCTGAGTCAGAGATACGCCGGGCTGACCTCTGGGTCAAACCGGGTGGAACACAGAGGTCTCCAAGAGCTCCACAAGCCGTCAGCCGCACAGCAGACAAGCGCCGCTGCGATCTGAGATGCGGCGAGCTGCAGCTGAGGGGGAGGGTACCATACCGATAGTCTGAACCCAGCTCCACCAACATGTTATATTTCAACCCATTTTCTAAAGTGCAGCATTATGTTAAATGCACTGGGTTTTACCCTATTACATTTAAATTTCATGGTTAAACAGTACATGTTAAAATCTAAGCTCAGTTTGGCAGTGACCTAAAATACATAAATATAATTTGACTTACCAAAAAAAATGAAGTGGAGACTCCTTGGACGCTCTATTAGTGCAATTAATGCCAGAGCAAGTAATTTTGTCCAACAATTGCACAAATAATATCCAAAAAGAATGCACAAACAGCACAACTTATGGTCTAAGTTGAGAGACTGAAAATGGCGGAACAGTTTTCAGGCGAGGCCGAGGCTCAGGCTGAGGCCTTTCCCCGGAGCTAGCTCTGCGGTCACGTGGGTCTGATGCTCATTAATTATTCTGAATTTTAGGCATTTAATACACTTAAACAGAAGGGTGCATTTTAGTCACATCCCACCCTCACCACACCCACACACTGCCATAAATAGTCAATGCAAAGTGCCTTGTGGATCTCATGCATATACATAAGCCGGCTGTTGCAGAGCTCTGCCAATGACATGGCGACCGTAGATCAAGGCAGATCAAGGAAGCACCATTTCACAGAAGCAGAAGTTGAGGTACCTGTGGGTGAGGTGGAGAAATGAAAGGAAGTGCTTTTGCAAAACAAATAAGAGAAAATCCACGGAGTGGCACAACGTTGCTGAAGCCGTCAATGTTGTGTTCTTCAGAGAGATCTGTGGCGGATATAAAAAAATGATCCAATTGGGATTCAATCCCCAGACTCCTGGGTGAAAGTCACACGCACTAACCAGTCAGCCAAATAGAGATCTCCCTTGTACAAGTAGCCAGGGCGCATGATCAATCGGGTCACAGTGACAGGACACACACTGTCACAGACGCATGATGTTCTGTATACATACACTCTTTGAAGGGAGCTGAAAGTCAGTAGCTCAGCAACAGATAGCACTAAAGAGCGGTTCAGGGAGCATGGGACATCCTTTTCACACACGTATTGGCCACCACAGAGTCCAGACCTTAACTCCATTGAGAATCCTTGGGTTGTGCTGGAGAAGGTTTTGTGCAGCGGTCACAGATCTTGGTGAGACATTAGTTGAGTGTGTGACCTTTTCTTTTTTTCATTTTTTAGGGGGGGGATGGTGGTGGTGGTGGTGGTGTGTGTGTGTGTGTGTGGGGGGGGGGGGGGGGGCTTTCTTATTTGGCCATGAGAATATTCAATAACGTACTGAATATGTGGCATGATAGACTACTCCCATTTAAGCTACAGCATGGACAGGCAGACAAAAAAAAGGCGAAGTTAAAAAAAGAGTGAGGGTGGGCCATATTTGAATATTCTTTTTTTTTCATGTTTAGCTGCAAATTATGAAACTTTTGGCTTCCCCATAACCACGGATTATGAACAAAAAGGTTTCCATGCTGATAACTGAAACAGACTCCAGCTCCTGTGTAGACTTTGCCTTTGACACCCAGCCCTAATGTCTGTACAGTAGCGGTTTGTTACACGTGTACCATTACCCACCTGCCAAATACTTCCTCACCCAATGAAGTCATTTAAATTTCATTCAAAATGAATGGTGGGTGCAACAGCATCTTTTAAAAAGCAACTGTATTTTACAAGTAATGTATTTTACATTTTATCTTAACGTTTTTTCATTTAGTTATAGAGAATATTTGGCACAAGTTCACAATGAGCACTGACCTCTGATTCCTCATTTGTTACCACCTCTGCAATTCATTTTCAGACCCAAACCAGCTACTGCACTCTCCAGCTCTCCACCCACATCTCTACACACCGTGCTTTCCCCCATCCCTCCCTGGTTTCCTCCATAATAATGTTAATAAAGTGAGCAGAATGGATAATCCAGATTCCCATGGCAGCGGGCCTGAGCACTGCTCAGTCCTCCGCTCCCCTTTGTTTACAACAGGGAATCATTCACTTAGCCTTGTCACTTTACACCAACGCTATCTAAGCAAGCACTTGCACACAGGCGGACCAAACACTCAGTCACTGATTAGTGATGTGTTTACACAGCTCTGAGAAGGTGGGAAACAGAGCTAAAAAATTGTTTTTGAAAGCTGCAGGTTTGCTTAAAAGGATCAAAACCCAAATGAAAATAGAGATCGGAGCCATCTAAGAAATACTGAAGACCAAAGAGAGGCCAGTCCACTAAAACGGGTCCGTATTCACACCATCAGCGGTGCTGTAATTGATCTGGCAAAAGTTTCTCCCATCCAATTTAAACTAACGATGCAGGTCACTCCATCAGACCTTGCCAGACAGAAGACGGTGAGACAAGCTGATCTTTCTGTAACTTTCAGAAGCAGTTCAGGATTGTGAGGTGAGAAAGTGGTGAAATGTCACGCTGTAAGTGTTTTATTTATAAAACAAATCTAAAAATGCAAAAAGAATCAAGTTAATGCATGACTTAGAATTGGGGATCGATAGTTGCTGACCAGTATTGCTCCAGTTACAACCTAAGTGTGGAAAGGTTTCAGGACCTGAAAAGCGTCTGACACAGACCAGAGCCGTCGGAAGTCCTGCGGAGGGAGAGTAGACGTACCTTCAGACAATAGACAGAAACCGGTATAGCCAACTTCCCAGACACCTCAATCAGTGTGGGACAATCTCAATACTGGTGAAACGTAAATTACAGTTTGTTCAGATGAGATGAGGCTACTTGTGAACATTCAACATGCATGGGAAGAACAATTAAACTACTCACAGGAAAGCTGAAATTCAAACCTGCAAGCTTCTCGCACTGAAGTGACAGCGCTAACCTCGTTCAACTCTACATTCACGGACTCCTTCATCTTGACTTGCAACGGACGGGGAATGCTTGGATCTGGACTTGGTGTCCAGAAAGCCGCAGAGAACGTCTAAACTGGTAGAAGCTAACCTTTAGCATTAGCAACTTTACAATGCATCAGATCTCCTTCAGACTTGTGTTTTTTGTGGCGATAAAACGTCAGCGTCGCAGAGAAAACAGAGTTAGTAGTAAAGCCGTGTTGCTGTTAGCCAACCAGAGAAGAGATGTCCAAATATCAGGAAATAAGACTCCAAATCCTGCCGTATGAAGCTCAGCTGTGATCTGGCTCACTTCTAGTTCCTGAAAATGCTGCACAGGTGTTTTTTTTTCAGAGTACAACTTACAAGGTATTCATTTCTACTAGAGACCAATGGAAATGTATTGATTAAATGAGTGAACCACACCTTTAAGCATTTTTTTAGACCAGAAAGTGAGTCTGCTTAGGGATGAAGGGAAGCACTTTTCAAAGCATTCCCTTCGCTGGATGCTCCTGCTCCTGCCAATCCAACTGCAATGAAGCAAACACATATTGGCTGCATCGACATGGGAACCTAATACCATCGATACCACCAGTAAAGGAACTTGGTTGAAGTGATCTCCAAGCAAAGAAGGTAAAAACACCAAATGGTAGAGCTGAGGTCCATATGAAACAGAGGTGAGGCTGTGGTAACGGAGGTAAGGATGGGGGGGCAGGAAACATGTCCAGGCCAAGTGGTGAAAACAGGATGGAGTCCGTACCTGAGAATGAATAGGCACTTTGCAGTTCCTTAACAGAGTTATCCAATTAGCTAGCAGGCATACCGTGCCGGTTCCAAGGATTCGTTACAGCCTCAATCAAGTCATCCGCAGTCAAATAAACTGGCATCAAACATGGAATCAAAATGGAAAAGTCCTTGATTGAGTTTAGATAGGAGTAATTTATGAAGATTTAGAAACTTAAATCATTCGTGTTGGTAGGAGTTCACGTGGATGTCGGCGCCCCCGTTAACTGGCTCCTGGAGACCAATCCGAATTTTACAGGAACATGTAGACACCAATCACACTGGGGGTAAATCCTCGCTCACCTTTTACCCCTAACAGCCTTCCTCGTCCTTACGCTTTATTCCTTCACTCATTCATTCCTCCGATCATCTTTCAGACATCACCCATGAGCCCATACATCATTTTCCATTAGTCAGACGGTCTATAAAGTGATCTAGATCTTAAATCTTTGTTCTCATCGCCTCTAGCTCTGGGGTGCAGCTCAGCAGAGTGCCGCAAGAAAAACCCAATTAGGCCTCAAATTTCTCTGAACCCTCATGGGCAAATTTTTTATATAACAGCTGAAGAAAAATAAGTATTCTGAGCAGCATTTTCTTCTAACTATTCTCAGTCTCACTTTTCTTTACTCAGCTCGCTCATTTCACTAAACAAGTTTGCCCCTCCCCCTCCCGCAGCGCTAATTAATTCAGCTGTGAATTCATCACTGGGGGAATCTCACCAAAACACTTGAAAAAAAGAGGGGTTAGTGAGGGGAGGCAGTCTGCATTAATCACCCCTCCATTCTTCAGCAAAACAAGAGAAAAGCTTCAAACAAAAGAAGCTACAGAAGAAAGAACAGCACAACAAAAATGTGATAAACAAAATTGTTTACTTTGCCCTCACCTCTGCAGCTCAAGCCTCATGGGGATGTCATTAGGAGAGCAGAGCCCTTTCTCTCTCTCTCTCTCTTTCTTTTAGTTTTACTTGTTTCTCTTTTCTGCTTGTTTTCCTGCCCCTCCTCACTTCATTCATTCCTCTTTGATGAAGTTTGAGGGAGTTCAGAGGAAAGCGCCACGGCTGGGATACCGCCCAAGCACATAGTACCATGGGAAGAGCAAACGTTGGCTCATCTGAGGAGAGGGCTGTGTGTGTGTGTGTGTGTGTGTGTGTGTGTGTGTGTGTGTGTGTGTGTGTGTGTGTGTGTGTGTGTGTGTGTGTGTGTGTGTGACCTGTGAGAGCTCTTAAAACCCAGAAGTACTGTCATAACCAGCTGATTAAAACTTCAAAAGTGAAAAGTGTATAGCATGAGCCATGCATTGTTAGCGTATGTTGGAATGTACCACCATGTTTTTTTTCTATAAGTTAATCCAGAAGCATCTATAGCAAAAAATGAAATAATGCAGATGCTTGCAGTGTAATGAAGTATTCCAGATTGTTGATTAAGGGAAGTGATCAAAGAAACACATACATGCAATCTCAAATTCTAATTAAATTCAGTTGAGCCCTTCAAAAATACACAAAAAATCTATAATCCGCAACGAGGAGAAGTCTAAACCACACAAGGGCAATGAAAGGGAGTGATCCCAGACTGAGGTTGTAAATGCCCTGTGTGTGTATCGCACCTTCTTAGGGTTCTACAAGCCCACAAGGTGCTTCACAGCACAATCAGTCATTCACACACAGCTGATGATGAGCTACAATGTAGCTACAGCTGCCCTGGAGCGCGCTGATGTAAAGCAGCCTTGCACTGGCGCCACCAGTCCCTCCAACCTCCACCAGGCAAGGCGGGTAAAGTGTCAGCTCATGGGTCTGCTGACCAAATAAAAAATGAATATACGTGAACAAGAATATAAACGATATTTTCTAATCTGCGTTGCCTTACACTCTGAATATCACATATGCTATACTTCAGTTTAAATGATAAATAATTGTGTGAGTTTCGACTACGTCAGGTAATTTGAAATTATTAGCTTGTAAATATTCATATTGTAAAAGATAACAAATGTCACATATATGACATCATCACAGAATATCCCCTCCCCCACCGCAGCTGCCACTTACCACATGGCCAGATTTATGGTGGTTTTCTCACCATTTAACACTGCTTCTGTCAGATATGAAGCTCTCTAAACTCACAGCATTTTTTCCTCCTCTTCTTCCTGTCTGGTTTGATTACCTAAATATGGTGAAACAAGCATTTTGGACTCCACTACATGTTTTCACACAAAACCTAAAATAACATTTGCCACCTGTTGAAAAAGCTCTTTCTCGGCATCAAAATGTGTCTAAAATCCACTGACATCATATATTAAATGCATGTCAGATAACAAACAGTCAAAAATAACTTTTACTGGCTCATTTATACTCACGTTTATTTTTGGTGGCAATAGGGGACCCATGGACTGGAAGTAGTTGGGTGTGACTTAGACTCCCTATTAGGAGAGAGGTTTATTTGACTTTTACTTTAAAAAAAATCACAAGGCAAAAGTGTAATAATACATTTAAAATGAAAAAATGAAGCAGACCAAAATATACTGAAATGATAGAAACACAAGAGGAAAAAGAAGCTAATAAGAGCTAGATAAACAGGATCAGCCATGAAACAACCATTATGAATTAGATTGCCTCTAAATGATAATCAGCTGTTGATGTTTCATCAAAATATATCCAACAGTTCAGTTTACGCAGGAAGGGGCAAAAACATTATCGCCCATTGAGCTGCACAATGTATCGCAAAAATATCATTATCGCAATATCAGCATGTGCAAAATGCACATCGCGAAGAACAGATAAATATCGCAATGACCGGTCAGCTCAAATGTTTGCTACACATAAGGCATTCTGTCAAACAGAAGCATGATGTTTAGAGCTCTTCACCCATTTGGCCGATAGGGTGGGTTCTCATAGGTCAGATGCTCGCCCCCGAGGAGGACAGCACTTGATCTTGATGGTTAGCAAACACCTGAATTAGCTTTGCTCTGCTCTTTCTGCTGATTCTGCTTTTCCCAGGATCCACTGGGTGCCTTTTCTTGTTAATTTTTTCCTCTTTCCTCACACTTTTTGCTTTTGTCATTTTTTTTATTTCTTTGTTTTGGATTATTTTTGCTCCAGAGTTAAGTTTTTAGTAATCGCAAGCAATATCGTCATCGCAATATTAATCACTGTTATCGCATCTCGCAGGTTTTCCTAATATCAGGCAGGGTGATGACAAAAGTGTTTTTCTTTTCTTTAACCAGACAAAAAGAGATTAAGAACAAATTCTTATTTACAACTGCGGCCTGGAAAAAGCTAACACCTTCTGAGAGGAAAGGAAAAGGGGGCTGAAATGATACATTATTATAAAAGGATATCATTTAAGTAATGCATGTTAGGACTCATCACTCTTTCCTAAGCTGACTTTTACTTTGTTTCACAGTCACATGGACTGTCAGGAAGTGACATCCTGCCAAGCTGAGGTTTCTTTGGTTCATTTCTTCACAGCCATCTTTCCAATCATCATAATCTGCCGAGTGTCACATGTCACCAGCCTCCAACGACTAATAAAACTTTAGTATTCAGGTGTTTGCCTCATGTTGCTGGTTCAGATTACAACAGCAATGGAGCTCCAAGCAGTTTGCACAACAGTGGAGTAATTTCTGAATTTGCAGCCATCTCTTTATGTGATTATTTCATATGGCAGCCAATCCAAAAGGCATCGTTTTCACCTGGCTGAATGAAATTAAGTAATGGAATAAAAGCTTTAAAACTTACAAGGTTTGAAGTTGCTTTAAAAACACGGAGTGTTCCCATTTGGCAGTGAGTCCCAACCAGACACCTTTCTGTTGCAGAACCAAACTGTAAGCATGCTAAACTCGCTCTAGAAGAAACAACACTAGAGACCAATTAGAGCAACACAACAGAAGCAAAACATCATTGTGATACATGCTTATAAGAAGGTGATACTAAGTTCAAAGGGGGTTTGAATGAGGCGCTCCTATGGGGGAAAAAAGGCTAAACCTGCCAGCTTATTACAGTAAATGACACAGCATGGGAATACGAAATGCAGACATGTTACGTAACTTCTGGTACAGTTTGCACTTTAACGCCAGCCTTCTTTAAAAGGATAATTGTGCTTTGCCATGCCGGGCTGAGGGACTGGGATAAATGTTGCTGGTTCTCACGTACCATCAAATCATGCAGAAGGGTTATTTTTACTGCTACAACTAATAAAATAATGTCAATATGTGCTGCTTCATATGGGGGTGTAGCTGCTACACTGTAAGAACATCATGCAATCTTTTAACCATTTAAACTCTGAATGCTCACCAAAGTTTTAGAGATAAAAATGTGCATTCAGCTTCATTTATTAATGCCATTCAACACCAGCAGTATGTTTGCAAGGTCTATAAGGGACATTCAGATGAAATATGTAGAGCGTAGGTTGGATCACACTGGATCAAAATGTCAAATTAAATTAAACTTTAAATTCTATTTCCAGGGTAAAGGAGAAACAAGGAAATGAACAATGTTGGGTTGAAATATTCTTTCGAGGAAAAGATTCGGATGTTTAGCCATAAGTCAGAATTCCATCAGTGAAAAAAAGGCAGGAGAAGTTTGAAATAAAAGTTCAAGTGAAAATTGATGGCTGAGGCCTCACCCTCGCTGCTTCTGCCCTCTAACTTTTGTCAATGGGGTTGGGGTTTTAGAGCTACCTGTGAGGCTTTGGGGCCGTTGCGGGTATGGGTAGGTGGGGATGGTTGCTCACGGGTTGGGGTATAATCTGGAGGCCCTAGCCCCTGCTGAGGCAAGGTGGGTGCCTGGCTGTTGGCTTGGAATCTTGGGCTGACTGAATGCTCCTAAATGGGAAGGGCTCTCCACTGCTTAGCCCCCCAATTTTTGCGACCAAAGGGTGCCCTTTTCAACTACCATCCCTATGGGTTGGGGTCACGGTTGGGGGGGTTGGCACTCACTCTGCTGGGGGGCAGGGCCAGGGTTGCTTGGTTGCCCTATGCTAGCTGTCCCTCGCGGGATGCTGGGCTGGTCTGAATCGGTCTGCATCTACTTTCAAACAAATAGTGATTCACACAAACACACACACATGAACAGATTCTATAAAATATAGACGCAAATGCACACACACACACACTTAAATGCAAATAGTACTAAGAATATGGACATTACCATTTAACAGTTACTATTCCATTTATTCTTGTAGATATTTTTTCTTCTCTTTTATCATGATGACCCCATTTTTTTGTCCTGCCTGTGTGCTTGTTGTCTGTTGTCAATTTGCTGTGTACTGGTGTCCCTCCATATACCCCCCCCCCCCCCCCCCCCCCATACCCCCCTCTGTCCCTGTTTGTATTGTTTGCTTCTCTTCTCCCTGCCTTTCCACTCCGGTGCATAAGCATTTGTGGTCTCACATGCCACAAACCTAGTAAAGGCTATTGCGCAACAGGAAGAATATCCCACATAACTCTTGCTGTAGAGTAAAACTGCTCTTGCATATCATGGTAACCAGATCAACCATTCTGTCTGCTTCAACAGCCAGGACAGGTTAAAATAAATAAATCAATAAATGTTATAATACTGAAAAAAAATATTAAATTGTCAAGAAAATACATTTAAACCTGGGGTGCCCAACCCTTGTCCTGTTTTGCCATTATCCAGCATATTTTAGTTGTTTCTCTGCTCCAACACACTTGATTCAATGACTGAATCACCTGTTGCACATCAGGCTCTGCAGAATATGGTAATCACCTGCTGGGTGAAATGAGGTGTGTTGAAGCAGGAAAACAACCAAAACATACAAAATCAGGGGTGGCCACACTATTTCCAATATTTAAACTGTACTGGAAACACTGAAACTACATTATAGACTCACAGTATCCCATCAGGCCTCTATTCTGATTGTTCTTACCTGACCAATGGGTCAACTGGCCTTGCTTTTTGTTTTAATATTCTTCATCTTGCAGGTTTTAGAGTTTTCCTGTATCGAGTGTCTAGCTGTATTTACATTTTATTTCCTTGTTATTTAGCATTTGCTCATGTACAGCACTTTCATCACTGGGTTACATCTTTCTTTTTTTTTTTGGCTTTCTGATGCATTGAGTTAATTGCTGTGCTGATTGCTGGTATGAAGGTGCTCTATAAATTGAATGAATGAATGGATGAACACAGATCTAATTCCGGTCCTGGTCAGTCTGGCATTACTCAGGGTTCTATCTTGGAGCCTCTGTTCTTTTTTCTCTATCAGATGCGTCTAAGTCCAATACTGTCATTTTTTTGGGACATCTCCTACCATTTTTTTTTTTGCAGAGATGTATATTTACTTTCTCCCAAATGACATTTTTAATAGAATTAAATATGTTACTACATTTCTTAGATTCCACAGAGAGCTGGATGGTTGACAGTAGGGATGAGCCGGATACTCGTTTCAGACTAGTATCCGGTATGGATAAAGCATTTTTGATGAATATGAGCATGAAACGGGTAAAACTCGTAAATATCTGTAATCGTGCAGAAGGAAAATCCTCATTGATTAACTGACTGTCTTCACACTCTGTGATTGGCCAGTCACATAGAGCGCCCGCCCCTCTACAAGCACAACTCTGCAGCTGGGAGCTCAGTCCGTCCCATGCATCCACGCACACACATAGACAGTAATGGATCTCTCTGTGCTTGCTTCCCTGTTCCTCACGTTTCTTCAGTACTCACGTTTTCTTCAGCTCGCTTTTTCGGTTTATTTAAAGTAACTTTTTTCGTAACGTACATAAGACAGAGCTGAAAACAGCTCGTGCTGCGTCGGTCCCTGCCTCCGCTCCGGTCGGGGTTCTCTCTCTCTCTCTCTCTCTCTCTCTCTCTCTCTCTCTCTCTCTCTCTCTCTCTCTCTCTCTCTCTCTCTCTCTCTCTCTCTCTCTCTCTCTCTCTCCCTCCCTCTCTTCCTCCCTCCCTCCCTCCCTCATCTCTCTCACACCTTAATCAACATTGTTTTGTTTAACTTTGTGAGGGAAAAATGCCAAGAACGTTAGAAAAAAATCTGTTTAATCAAATTTAAAAAAAAAGTTGTTTCTGGTTCCAGTATTTCATATTTCCTAGTTCCTACTGCATGAGTTCAGATGCATCAATCCATGCACTTAAATATTAATGTTCTGATTTTACTGAACAACTTGTTCTGTAATAGTTCCTTTTCTATTGTGATCAAAAATATTTAATCTCAATTCTGAAGCTGCTCTGTAAATAGTTTTCAAATAAACAATACACATAGCAACTTCTGATCAATCCATATCAATTTCAGACTTAAAATAATGTATTGATGTAAACCACGCCCACTTCCGGGTTATGCCACGCCCACTCCTAGTTCAGATACAGATAATTTAGATGGTTGAACAGATACAGATAGTGGTGTACACGCTCATCCCTAGTTGACAGTTTTCTTCAATTAAATTGGGGAAAAAATGAAATGCTTATCTTTGCACCTGAAGCAGCTGCTGTAAAAATAAAGGAGATAATTGGGCCTCTGGGTATTTAGCAACATCTACTGTTATAAACTTTGAGGAAACTTTAGATGCAAGCTTTACATTGGATACTCATGTCAGATCTCTAGTTCAATACGGTTTCCATTACTCAACAAGTATTGAAAAACTTAGCATCATTGTCTTTTGTGTTGAAATGTAAATGATGATTCATGCTTTTGTTTCTTCTCAGGTGGAGTATTGTTAAGTGCTCTACACATGTCCTCCAAACTTACTCATGGCACTCATCTACACACGCAGCACCACTAGCTGCTGGTAAATTGTCTAGAGCTCCTCCAGATTGTGGTTCTGATTTGGAGAGCTTTGGCTGGACAAACCCCAGTGTCCATCAGTGACTTTCTGCATCCGTACACCCCCATCAGATCCATAAAGTCCTCTGCCCAAGGCTGGCTACCAGTCCCCAATACTAAGAAAACAAGACAGAGCTTTCTCTTTTGTGGCTTCAGGTCTCTGGAATGGTCTATTGGCACTGAGGTCATGAGAGGCAGCTAAAACCTTTCTTTTTAACTCTACTTTTAATTGATAAATATTGAGTCATTATTTTATTTCCTGTATTTGTTTATGTTTATTTATTTAGCAGTTGCTTTTGTCTGAACCAAGGCATCAAGGTGAGGTTCCTTGCAATTGAGAAACAGCCTTGTGAAATTCTGAAAGTTGTTCTTTTGTTCATTGAGCTACTGATGAAACTTATCACTTTTACAAGGGGTGTACTCATATATATATATATATATATATATATATATATATATATATATATATATATATATATACATTAGGCAATATCACACTCGAGGTCGTGCGTTGTTGCTGAATGTCAGCACTGATGTGATTCGGCTGCAGATAATCACACCAGTGCTGATATTCAGCAACAACGCACGACCTCGAGTGTGATATTGCTTTTATACAACAGTTCTACCTGCTCATTAGTGATGGGATTTATGGCTCTTTCATGGGAGCCGTTCACTAATCGGTCGTTTACCTCAAAGAGCCGTTCAATAGACTGGCTCCTTTGAACGAAGTGAAGCCGGGGGGGTATCAAGAGCAACGTCTTCCTGCGGTGTCCGTGAGGGCGCACGGGGTTGGTTAGCATTCCTCCCATAGATATGTATATAAACATGTGTTTATATACATATCTATGGTTCCTCCTATGTCTGTCACAGCAGTGGGTGGGGTTTGAGCGGGTGAGTTTGACAGACTTCCGGGGAGGTTTGTTAAGATGAACGGCTTTCTGCAGGGACTCGGCTCTCATCATTCACTTTGAAAACATGTTCAAAAGATTCGATTCGTCCGTGAACGTCACATCACTACTGCTCATTTTATTTTTATAACAACAATAAGCAACAACAGATAATGATTTGTTCATTTATTCAATCATTTATCAGGCTCCGCCAACACAAAACGGACAAGGCTGTTGCTAGGCAACACAAACATTATCTACAATAACGGTTAGAAAGCCTGTGCACAGCAGAGTGATACCATTTGTAAACGGTCCCAGTGCTGTTATGGTCCAATATCGGCACTCTTGGAAAGTCTCTTGACCAATCAAATCACTCGGTTGGAAGTAGCTGTTGTATAAATATGTATGCACATAACTACCTACCCATGATGTACCCCAACTCTTGCTATTTGCTTGAGGCAGGAACCAGCTGAACACAAACCTCAACATGATGAGCTGAAAGAAAAGGTTTTATAGATTTGAGTTGTTTTAGGTTGGCAGGAATACACTTTGATCTTTGCTGTGTTCAGACTAAATAATGGGTCCTTTGAATAGCTCCAC
The DNA here is from genome assembly GCF_043380555.1 of Nothobranchius furzeri. Classification (NCBI taxonomy): domain Eukaryota; kingdom Metazoa; phylum Chordata; class Actinopteri; order Cyprinodontiformes; family Nothobranchiidae; genus Nothobranchius; species Nothobranchius furzeri. The sequence goes on from NC_091756.1 coordinate 25,379,632, forward strand.
TTTCAAATCTAATTGCTGCCATTTCAAGCTGCTATCATCCTAAATGTCTTTACATAATCTGAGGGTGCACTGTGTGGTGGCTATGGACAGCTAGCTTACTAGGCAGCTAGTACAATGTATGAAAAAGAGATTTGCTGAATATAAGAACAGTAAAAGAAAACAGACCACAGATGCTCAATGAGCCATAGGTTTAGTCACTAATAATGCTGTTGTTGGTTACCCCTAGCAACATACTGTGTCAACTCAGCAGAAAACACAAGTAAGAACATTACGGGTTTATTTGACTTTGGTCATGCATAGTGTATCATGTAAAGTAAATGGCTTCACAAATGTCTGGATCAAGCATCAGCCAACACACAAGGCATCAATCATGCTTTAGGATGGAAACAGACTTCAGACTTCTCACTCTCAATCCTTTAACAATAGGTCTATCCACACCTTTTGGTAGCATAGATTACAGATTAATGTAGCATTTCCCATAGGAGAGATTGCTTTAAGTTGAGTCTGTAAATATCCGATGACAGTGTGATGTGTCAGTCATCGTGACAGATTTTCTCCTTGGAACAGATGATCTGTGCTCAAGTTGAAGGGTGGTACTTTTCCCCCCAGCTCCTAATCCCATCTTCAACCACAAAACTGTCAGCCACCATCCCAAACTAGGCCAAAAAGAGGCCAAAGCACTGTGTATTTCATCCCAGAGCCAGCCTTGTATTTAATACACTATCACCCAAGCAATCAGCCCACAACTCTGACAAAAAGAAATCAGGCAGATTCACATCAACACTCCATCAATTTTCATCGTTGTGAGACTCTGCTCCTTTGCCAGCAGAACATTTCTCTACTGTATGTCCTGGGAACCTCCACTGTCTTAGTCCTCGGTTGGCACTGGTCTCATATGGGGAGGGAATTGGGGTTTGCTAGGGAAGGATAAGAGGCATCCATACAAACGCAAACCAGATGCAGGGACCAAAGGACAGATGAGTATGGAGGAGAACCTGAGTCATCCTCTCTGTTTCTTCCTCCAGATCTGTTTCTTTCTGTGGAGATTCTGATGTAGGTTTGTTTGCCTGCATATTGTAAAATTATCCAACAGCTAATTACATTTAGATTTGATTGGTCCAAAAGCAGCTGTGCAGATAAAAATGTAGTGATATACCAGCGTCTGTCCTATGGTTCATTTCTTCGCTGCATTCAGTTTTGTTGAATTGATTTTACATTGTAGGCTGTAATGTACTTTTGCACTCTTACCCCAACAGCTGCGTAGCCCTCACAAGCCATCAGGACAATGAGTATGATGTACAACGATGGTCTCATATGTATCAATGATTATGACACTCAACAATTTTACAGCAAAAGAAAAAAATACCTGAGCTTCCTTTGTTGCTTTTTGCAGATGCTAATCCAAGTAATTCACCTCTGATTTGCATAGGACATGTGTTGTCTGATGGCAAACACAACTGGAAACAGAATCACATAAGGACAGCCTTTAGTGCCAATGGTTCCACAGGCACATGGTCCATGTATTGTGTACAGTCTGAAGAAATCTGAGTACTTAACACTCACAAACAGGACCAGAATAAAGCTGGTTTTGTTCTAAATGAATATGTACATAAGTGAAAAAGGCAAGAGAAAAGCTTTAGCTGCTAGTAGAAATTGCGATACTTTTGTATTTTTAATAATTACTTTGCTAATTTGTTACCTTGATTTAACCATACAAGTATCATTGGTGACTGCAACACAACATAGAGCTGTGCATTTTAGCTAAATATGTCATTTGTTCAAATGACATTCATCCAAAATAGATTTTCTCCTTAACCATTACAAACAATCTATTCTTGATATTGTTTTCTAGTGCTGCCCTGATTAGTCGAATCATCACAATGACATCGACAATAAATTTAATAGTGGATGTTGTTTATTCTATGAAGCATTTTTTATTTAATCTTGACTCCTGCTTTCAGCCTTTCTGCTTGTGGCGCATGTGCAGTAGTGGCCAGCCTAGTTAGCTGTCGCGTCACTGGAACAAAAAGACACCATGGAGATTCGGCAATGCAGCTGAAAGGTTCGGGAGCGTTTAACAAAGATTAAACCTCTCAGGCTCAAAATAAGTTTTTATGAAAGGACGAATAACTAAGTCCTTCAGGGGAACTTCTGAGTTAAAAAATGCTCATGAAATACGTATGTGGAGTAATCAGGTAGGTAGGTTTTAGCGTTGCAAATCTGCATCGCCTGCCTCCAGAGGGTTAAAGAGAAGCACGCACATTGCAAAATCTGCAAAGTAGAACTCTCTTTTCATAGGAACACAGCAATGATGAGCAAACAGCTTATAAGGAAGCACGTCGTGGCAAAGAACAAAGAGGGACAGGCGCCTTAATTACCTCTCGTTAGCTGCTAGCATCAACAGTAGCATTAGCAACAACAGTAGTGATGGCAATTTCACTATGTATGTCATGCCCATATAAATCTGTCTGTCTGTCTCTTTGTCTGTCTGGATAGCAAACCAGAGCGAAAAAAACCGAAACAGCATTTCTCACCCATTGAGCTCGCCTTCAAAATAAAATGTTAACCCAATATAGTTTACTATTTAAACCCTTACAATATGTTTGAGGTCAAATGGCCACTCCGGCTGTCTGTAGATGTTTCCAGATTACCCAGGGGAGGGAGGGGTTTGGCTCCTCTCTCTGCACAAGCAGGATGGAAAAACAGAACTCCGTTGGCATTGAACGTCCCCAAATAATTAAAGACCAGGACACCAAATGCATAGTTTAGAGCAGCACATTTACCCAGAGGCTCTCAGATTGAGCAAACTTGTGAGAATACACGGAATAGCTGCTTAGAGATGGAGCACCATGTCGTTAGCATAGCGGCTAATCGCTAGCATAGCAGTTTGACCAGTTATATCGATAAAAAATATATAAAGTCATCTTGTTTAAAAATTGTATCGATATTTTAAAAATATGGATATGACAGACAGACAGACAGACAGACGGATATAGATAGATAGATAGATAGATAGATAGATAGATAGATAGATAGATAGATAGATAGATAGATAGATATGACAGATAGATAGATATGACAGATCTACATTTTTCTAATTTGCCATGAACTTTAACCGGTTAACTAAGGCTTGAAGGGTCAGAAAGGGAGCATTTGGATTTATTACAATTTCAATTAGCATTCCAATGTCTGACCTCAAGATAAACTTGCTAGGACGTCCACTCCTGGTAAGACTGTCATCTGTCCTGAATGTTTTCTGCTTGTGAATAAACTTTATCTGTGGAATGATAGACTCTAGTTTAGAAATCACCTCAAACCCTTCCCAGATTGATAGGCACATACAGTTACCTCAGTTAGTTACTTTTTTAACCCTCTCACTGTCTTTACGAGTGACCCTGCCAGGAAAGTTGATCATTGACCAGGATTGATGGTTTATCCCTTGAGGTCCATGTGGCAGGGGTGAGGTGGTGCTCCCTCCTCACCCCTGCCACATGGACCCAAGGGATAAACCATCAACCCTGCTCAATGGTCAACTTTCCTCTCGGTGTCAAACCCAGTAGGACAGCGGGAGGGTTAAGGCACTGCTGAAGTCTTACCTCATTTCCCAGATTTATACAAATCAAAATCAACTTTATTTATATCACACTTTTCATACAAAAAAATGCAGCTTAAAGTGCTTCACAGATTAAAATGGCCCCATAGATCCCATATTCCCATCCCAGCCCCCCTCCCCAAGTATAAAACAATTGACAATTACACTTCCCCTCCCGCAACCAATTTCCAAGATGAACGTACACTCATCCACACACTCGCACACACACACACACACACACACACACACACACACACACACACACACACACACACACACACACACACACACACACTTGAACAACACAGTAAACAATAGGCTGAGATCAGATGGGTCAGGTAATGGATGACACATCATCAGCGTGGCCATCTGCCTCGACAGTAACAGATCCACGGTAGCAGCCAAGACACCGGCTCATGATGCCCAGGGAGGGAGGGTGGAGACCTCCACCACTGCCCGGGCACTACTCGAGGAGCACCCCGGCCGCCGCTGCCGAACACCGGCCCCATGGCAGAGGGCTCCGCAGAGGAAACACTGGAGGGTTAAAACATATAACTGTAAAATAACAAAAGCTAATATGGATCGAAAGTAACTGATAAAAAGTGATTATAAAGATAGTAAAAGAAAACATAATCATGTAAAAACACTAAGATGTAAATAAATAATAAAATTTATATATATATATATATATATATATATATATATATATATATATATATATATATATATATAAACAAATATGACAGGTGATACAGTCAAACAGACTAGATAAATAGTAATCAGTTAAAAGCTAAGCTAAAAAGGTGGGTCTTGCGCCTATTCTTAAAAGCCTGGATGTTCCCTTCGGCCCTGAGGTCCTCCGGCAGCCCGTTCCAAAGGCGAGGGCCGTAATACTTGAAGGACGCCTCGCCGTGAGTGTGTGTCTTAACTTTAGGGATAATTAGAAGACAGCTGCCAGATGAGCGCAGAGACAGCGAGGGTTATGTAGTAAAAGCAGTTCTGAAAGATGAGAAGGCCCGAGACCATAAAGGCACTTAAAAACAATTAAAAGAACCATTAAATTGATTTCCATTTGTACTTAAATGAAGCCAAGAACAGGCTGGTTAGACACTCCACCAGGTGTTCTGTCTTCACCCTACCAGCACAGTAGGGTGAAGACATGAGTACATAATGAACACCTACGAAAGAAAGCAACAAGGAGTGAATTCAAATAAAGAACAACATGACAGTTGTGATGTCGCTTTTGGAAACCATTTGTAGTTTTGAATGTTCTTCTGGATGTACTCATGTTGGTGTGGGAAAGCCCATTGACATCTTCCTATCACCTCATAAGTTACTTTACGCACACTTGTGGATGATTTGTGGTCATTTGGATGCAGTGAGGCATATGCAGAGTGAAAGCAGCTCTTTGACCACCCAGCTTCTGCTGCAGCTACAAAACGATATTTCAAATGCTTCCCTACATCAGCTTCGAGCAGCAAATGTCATAACAGCATTTGCTGTGGTCTATCCTTGTTTCCAAGTGCAAAGATACATCACATCACCTCTTCTGTATTCTTCATATTAGATTGTCTAAACATACTAAAATAATTTATACCTGGGTTATTTGCACTCGTGAAAATGGAAATTGAATAAAAAAATGTAGTGTGACTAAGTATGTTTGCAAATGTTAAAAACAGAAGCCATTATGAACAGCAGAAACTCCAATTTACTTTTCAGTAAATTGGAATTTACTGAATTAATCTAGTGGTTCATGAAATACTTTGCTAAGAGACAGACCAGAGAAAGATGATCACACACCCTTTGCCCTTTGGTCTTGGGCAATAACTAGATTTATATGCAAAAATCAAGCATAAACTGTGCACACATCACTGCTCCCTATCCTTAAACCACATTTGCTGCACCCAAAGCATAAAATTGCAGAAGGATCTGACTTTCCAAAATTGAGCTGTGGCTCCAATTTTAGTCTGACTCATAGCTGATAACTTAATTTTACTCTTAGACCAACTCGGCAGGAACCGAGACGCAATGTTGTAAGTTGGTATCGGGGCAGTCGTCTTCTTTGCTGAACACAGTGTACAACATTTACAAAAACATGTACCTTACAACGCCAGTTTGGGCTGGTTGTGTGTAAGCTGGAAAACGACCATCGCTGTAGTGGAAAATTTATGCTCTGCTGCTTCCCTCTCACTTTTAATCACTTATTCCAGCTGATAAAAACACAAAATTCACCTTTAAAACTGCTTCATGGTTCTAGACAAAATAATGTAAAAAAATAAAAAGCCGACACTTCTGCTTTGTTGCGTTTGAGCAAAGATAAAAACAAATGACAGAAGAGAACAGCCACATTTTGTCTGTAAAACTATGATAGGCAATCTTAGGTGTGTTCTTGCTGTGTCTTTGTAAATCCATGCTTTCGTTCTTTTTTAAACACAGAAACAGTTTTGTTTACCTGTTTGTAGCTACGTTTGGAACGATTACACCAGAAACGCGCACGTCTAAGAAACCACCTTCGCTTCTGTTTAAGATGCCGGGACGAAAACATCACACCCACAAGCCTACAGCTGAAAACATCGATCCGGACCCAGACAGCACAAAATATAATAGAAAGAGCACAGAGAGCACTGCTCAAGGAGAGGATAAGGAACGTCATAACCAAACAGAGGCGTGTGGAGGACGAACTGGAAAGAGGACACCTGGACTTGAAAAGGAATTACAAACTTGATAAACAAATGGAGGAACTAATTAAAGGACACATGATGGAAAAACAGGAACAAGAGTTCATAAAAGTGAAAGAAAGACACATAAAGAAGTTAAACAGACTCATAAACAAGAAAAAGAGGGGAGAAATACAAGGCAACTCCACACCAAACTCATGGGTATGTAACATTTCACAATACAAACTAACAGAAGCAGAAGAAAGCATATTAAAGAAAGGTTTAAACTTTGCAGTCACACCAAAAGAAATACCATATGATGAATTTATTGTAGCAACAGAACTAGCATGTCAACAGATCACAGATGAGGGAAAGAAAGCAGAACTCAGAAATAACGTAGTTGGGATATTAAAAAACAGCCAAATTCAACACAGCAATATTACAAAAGAAGAACAATCAGCCATGACAGCTTTATCCAAAAATGAACAGATAATTATTCTACCGGCAGATAAAGGAAGAACCACAGTAGTTATGGACAGAGAAAAATATAAACAACAGATGAAACAGATGCTAGAAGACAAAAATACATATGAAATACTTAAAAAAGATCCAACAGAAAACATTAAGAAAAACATGAAAAAACTACTGAAGCCACTGCACGAAAAAGGCAAAATAACAGAAAAAATGTACAAACACTGGATTCCCACAGCAAACATAACACCAAGAATATATGGAACACCAAAAATACATAAACAAAACACCCCACTTAGACCAATAGTTGACAGCATAGGTACACCAACATACAACATGGCAAAAGATATCAGCAGAATCATCAGCCCGTTATTAGGAAATACAGACCAACACTGCAAAAATAGCATAGAATTGGCAAAAGAACTAAAGGAAATTACAATAGAAGACAACGACATACTCATCTCACATGACGTCACATCTCTGTTCACAAAAACACCAACCCAAAAAACCATAGACATAGTAGTTAACAGAATCAGACAAGACAAAACTTTACATAAAAGGACAAACCTCACAGCAGATGACATAGCACAACTGATAGGACTGGTAGCTAACTCCACTTACTTCACATACGACAACACAATATACAAACAACTGGAAGGCTTCGCCATGGGTAACCCGTTATCAGCCACCCTGTGCGAGTTTTTCATGGAAGACCTGGAACAAAAAGCCATAGCCACCGCCCCCCCAAACTGCAAAATAAAATTATGGAAACGCTACGTAGACGACATACTGGAAATCATACCAAAAGGTCAAACAGAAACACTAACACAACACTTAAACAATATTGACGACACGGGCAACATAAAATTCACTTATGAGTTAGAAACAGAAGGCAGCATAGCATTTATGGACATGAAAATCACCAGACAGACCGACGGGACCCTAAACATAAACACATACAGGAAACCAACACACACAGACCAATATCTATTATGGACATCAGAACACCCCACCATACACAAAATGTCAGTAATCAGAACATTATATCACCGAGCAAACATAATAACAGAAGAGAGAGACCGTAAACAAGAGGACAAACACATACAACACGCTTTAAAGACCTGCAGATACCCGACATGGGCAATAAACAAAGGAAAACAACAAACAAAAACAGAAAGCAAAGAACAACCCAAAAAAAGAACCAGAAACCCAGAAAGACAAGAACCAAAACCAGTGATAACCCTACCATACATCAGAGGCATAACGGAAAAAATAAGAGCAACAATGAAAAAACACAACATAAACACACCAACAAAGCCATACACAACAGTTAGAAACAGATTAGTACACCCAAAAGACAAAATATCAGCTGGACAAAAATGTGGAGTCATCTACGAAATCCCATGCAAAATATGCAATAAAACATACATAGGAGAAACCGGACGCCAACTCAATACACGGACAATAGAACACAGAAAGGAGTGCGAGAAAGAGGCAAATCGTAAACACACAAGAGCAGCAAAAGAATAAGCAGAAAGCACAATAAAAAAGTCAGCCGTAACAGATCATTGCTTAAGAGAAAACCATATAATGGACTGGGACAGCACACGGATCATAACCACCGAACAACAAAAATACAAAAGATGGATCAAGGAAGCAATAGAGATAAGGAGACGTGGATGTGGGACCATGAACAGGGACAACGGAGTTTACACGCTGGACCACGCATGGGACTGCATCGTCGGAGAGGGGAGAGCGGGCAGTAGAGGGCGACAACGTCCTCTGCTGCCCGCAGATAAACGGAGAAGGAAGTGACGCGCCACCATCAGCGTCAGCCTGAAGAAGCCGGCAGCTGTCGGCGAAACCGTAGCTACAAACAGGTAAACAAAACTGTTTCTGTGTTTAAAAAAGAACGAAAGCATATGATAGGCAATGTTGTTATTGTGTATGACCTGACCTGGGGGACATGTAGAAATGGAAGAACCAAGAAATGAGCCTTGGGGGACCCCATATATGATGGTGATCTGTTTAAAAAAAGGAAACCCTTGTGTTTGAAATAGGATCTGAGCCAATGGACTGTGCCAGATAATCCCACCCACTTGATGAGCCATACACCACCAGGTAAAGCAATACCTCTGTGTTCAGCAAGTTTCTGTAACAAGTAATAAATGATAAATATCTTACCGGCAAGTCAACAACTAGTTCAAGCAGAGGCTAGACCAACGTTTATTGTTGTCGCCTCATGCTAACTTCAATTTCAAGCATTACACAGTGTTCAACTTGAAACCAAATTTTAGGGAGGTTCATTTGATCCAACAGAAGAGAGAGAGAGAGAGAGAGAGAGAGAGAGAGAGAGAGAGAGAGAGAGAGAGAGAGAGAGAGAGAGAGAGAGAGAGAGAGAGAGAGAGAGAGAGAGAGAGAGAGAGAGAGAGAGAGAGAGAGAGAGAGAGAGAGAGAGAGAGAGAGAGAGAGAGAGAGAGAGAGAGAGAGAGAGAGAGAGAGAGAGAGAGAGAGAGAGAGAGAGAGAGAGAGAGACCATTTTTGAAACCTGCTTTTTGTATTTACTCAGGTTATTTTTGTCTGGTACAGAAATTTGTTTTTGTGAACTGAAAACATTATAGTGACCAAAAAGAAAAACCTGTGAGAGGGCAAAACATTTTTCACAGCTCTGGAACTTCTGCTGTCACTTGACTTTTTCTGAGTTCGAGGGAACCATTTGGCGTATGACTTGCAACTGCATTCCAAAAGTTGACACTGTTTTCACGCTCAGTGAAGTGTTGAAGAAAAATGGATAACTTTACTTCACCTACAGTTACCATTTCAGTGTGTCCTGTAAAATGTAGCACATGATGATATGGCAACAAATACGAGAGAAACCTGAGATTTTTTATGTGACTCAACAAATACAATAAGAACAGATGAGTCATTTGCAAATGTTACCGTTTGGTTTGAACCACGTAGGTCACATCTAATCTGCTGTGCCGTGTGGTGCACGGTGGAAAGGACTCTGGAGGAAGTTTGCTTCTGGTTCTGATTATGCTGAAAAGAGTGTCTTTTCTGCATGACCCACACTGTTAGAGGCTTAGCACATTTTGTGAAATGTGAGCACCAAACACTAACTTAAACATCCAGAGGGTTCAATAAATGCAGGCAAAAGGGCATTGGTGGTTTTCATTTAGCAGCTGCAGGGCGATATGCTGTTCCATAGCTTTTAATGAACAGTTAGGGTCTGAAGGAAAGTTGGCCTTTTTAACTGTTTCTGTGCTAATCTTGTCAAGATGTCCGTTGTTAGGCATCTTCAGTGTGTTCTTTCACTGTAAGTAAGAACCTTGGTGTGGAGTCATCGCCATAATTACATTTTGTATTTTAAACTGAAATTATGACTCTGTCAGCATGTTTGTGATCTTTTTATAACTGTGTTAGCAAAATATATCATGACCTAATATTCTCCCAAAAAAATTGATCTAAAACTTTTGGAGTCAACCCATTTAAAGGTGACAACCACAGCTAGTCACAATAAGCAAGTAATGGTAAGAATGAAGTCATAGAAATGCTATAACTAGTTTTTACAAAGTTTGAAATTAGCTTGGTAGAGTCTCAGAGTCATCATCAACACACATTTTGGGCTCTACACATAGCACAAAGTTTAAACTATTTCCAATAAATATCGCACCAGTCAAAAGTTTGGACACAGCAACACAAAGGTGTTTCCATACCTTTGATGGGTATGTTATTATATGTATAAATGCAAAACAGTTGGGTTAGTCAAGATTTTTACATTTGTATTATTATGAAAACCTATGCAATCTTTATTTTTATATTACAACAATACACCCAGAACCTCCTAAGTGACACTGTATAGGAGCTTACGACTATAGCTTAAAAAGCATTTTTCATTGATATCTGAAAGAAGCCCACTTTAAAGGATCTAAGCTCTTGATTTAAGTCTGATAGAAATAGCTTTACTGGAATATCTTTATATAAATTTTAACAGTTTTGTTTGCTTTTATTGTTAGCCAAAAAACATATCAACTATTTTAAAGTGACAATGTGTATTTTCCCTGGCGATAGGAGGAAGTACATACCTAAATCATGGCAAGCAAGTGGTATATTTGTGTTCAAGTAAAACACTACCAACCATTAGGGTCAAAAATCCCTGAGAGCATGCACTTTCGGAACAAGTACTTTGTTAAATTGTCAACCTCCAGTAAAATTACAAGCACTCTCTTTCATCACTGGCAATGAGCAAAGAGGTAAATGTGTTTAGGAACGGCAACAGTTTTGTAACCGTTTGTTACAAATTAGTGAATTATTTTGTCCTCACGGGCTCCCTTAGAAAGAAACATGGAGTCACCCAGAGACTTAGGGTGTTTCTCAATGCCAAGGCTCCTGGCCTTGCGAGGCGATGTCTTGCGAGGCCAGGAGCCTTGCTTACGAAGACATTGTTCTTCTTTGGTCAAAGAAAACTGTTAAATGGAATAGACTTGCATCATGTGACGGCGGCTTCCATGGCGGTCACGTAATGTCACGTGATACGGGAGATAACGTTATATTTTATATGTTTTAGTTTCAATATAAATATATAAGGAGCCTTTTTCTTTTTAAATTGCGTATATGTTTATTAAATAAAAAATATAAGTGAGTTACTACCCACTTACCACCGAAGCTGCAACTATTAAGCAACAAACCAACCAAGGATAACATCTTTGGATCTAAAAATACATTTTTATTTAGCTGACTTACTTTTAAACTTGAAATTTGCCCCCAAAGTAGCTGCCGGCTTCTGATCCGCCGTCCTTTTGAAAATACCATGGTTTATTCTGGGAAATCTTTGACCAAGGCTAGACTACAAGACACCTCCCGTGAATCCTCGCTCAGCTAGCTAAACGGCTAACAAACGGAGAACCCACGCCTCGGTACAACATCAACATTGGAACACGCCTTGGCAGCTCCCGATGACGTATCTCCTAGGCAACCGGGGCAGGGCCAAGACATCAAGACAAGGTTCCTTGGCATTGAGAAACACCCTTACACCCGCTCCCATGTATTTTCAATCCAATTTTTTGGTTTTATGTCATAAAGCCACCAATATTTTTCAACAACTGGACATCATTTCATTTATTTACAACTACATTTTGATGGATGTTTCCAGAGATTAAAAGTTAAAACTCCATTTAATTAAACTCTTAAAGGCCCCATCTCTGAACTGAAAATAAGAACTAGAACTTGAGTGAAAATTTGTTGTTTTTAAGATGTCACACTATGTTCATCTGAACATCTTCAAATTACTTACTGGTTCATTAATTGTCTTATGTGTGACAGTGCACTGGTAATCAAAACATAAATTAAAAGGCTGCTAAAACGCTTTGGTTTCTCTGCAAAGACTCGTTCCAGCAGGAATTAGCCGCCTAGGTGGGCTAACTTAAATGTTTGCATTTAATGTTACCCTTAGATCTGGAACATCTCAGTGATCTCTTAGCACCATAGTGCAGCTGTTTTGGATGGTACCATTAAAGTGGTCATTGCCATGTTTCTCTTTGCCTCCATCTGTCCAGTTATTTCTATTGCAGTTATTCCATGGCTCCACAGCAAACATTCTGTTCCACTGAACGGCAATAAAACATTTTTCCGTGCCTCTATAGAGCTCCGGACGTCACGTGACTCTCAGAGAGTAGACGCCATGTTGGCAGGCAACAAAGGTAAACAAAATGAATGGGATCGGCTTGGATTTTACTCCGTCGGAGTTTACTTCACACTTTAAAACCGAAGAAATCATTTTATATAGTCAGACATTAAGTAGACTAAACATCTCCGACCCTTACCGTGCCCCTGGAATACTTTTTTAAAAACACCAGAAGCTGTCGGAGCGGACTTCTTACCAGACCTGGCCGGGGAACCCCTTGGGATTCCCCCGGAGGAGCTGGCCCAAGTGGCTGGGGAGAGGGAAGTCTGGGCCTCTCGACATAGGCTACTGCCCCCGCAACCCGACTCGAGATAAGCGGATGAAAATGGATGGATGGATGGATGGACAAATAACATAGAATTACATGTAAGTAGTTTAAATAGAGTGCTGTGCTGTTTGAATGTATCAACTGAACGCCAAGAGAATTCACTAATCTGATTTTTTTTCCATGAATAAAATAAATATGTCAGGCAGGAGCGTCTCAGGATCTGTCTGAGATCTGTCTCGGTGAGACGGATAATAGCAATCCAAAGTGCGTTTCATGTGTGATCTGACAATTGATCAACCATTGCTTAAAAATTAAATACAGCTTAGCTGGTTAATTGCTGTGATCATAAAACACGTAAACGGTAGCACGCAGAACTCACGAGGAAACGTTTTATGTGATGTTTACTTGTTGCTATGAGTAATAAGACAGAAAAAGCCACGCCAAAATAGGTTTAGGATGCCCACTAAGAATCGTAATAAAAGCATTTAAAATAAACACCATACACAGTTGAAGAAACGTTGGTTTAAGTACCTGATATGAAGTGGTCGCTGCATAAGCAAAAAAGTCGTCCGCGTTTGTTCTGCATCCTGGGGCACAACAGGAATCTACCATATTTTCCCATTTGATTGAGTTTTCTGACAATAACAAATAGTCCAGCTGTGGGCTTCTGCCTGCCAAGATGGCGCCGTTTCGATTTGAACTGTTGCATGCCGGGAGAAGTGACATCAACTCCCGGAGCTCTATTTCATTCAGAAGCACTTCGATTTCAGTCTCAGGGAAACATAGTTTTAGACCTCTCGGTTGCCATGGTTACCTATGAAATACCACAGATCAGCTGGCGTCATTTTTTGCAGAACATTTAAAGTGAGTATGTGTCGAAGGCAGGATATGATTCAAGAACAGCACATTTCCAGGACGAGTGTGACTTATAAAGCAGGAACTGTTTGCAGCTGTGCATAAGCAATGTTTTATAGGTCAGAAAATTATTTTGCATGTGTATAATATTTTTGCTGAGCTTAAGTGGCGTTTCAGAAGGGATTCCACACAAATCAAGCTCCTGGCATTTCACACAAACAAAATTGGTTTTATTATTTTGGTGCAACAATATTCAATAATGCCTAGATATTATTCAAAGAACCTTACACATAAAAAAAATAAATTCTTTGATAATAGGGGCAAATTCAATCATTCGACCCACAAAGAAAGCACAAGGACATGTTCCTTCCCCGTGGTGATACAGTAAAAGACACGAGCAGCACATTCAGCAGTAGACTTTTACATAATCAGTGTAAATAAAGAAAACTACCACAGATCATTCTAATTGGTATTAATTCATTTGATCATGCATGAAAAAATATTTACTTGTTCTTTTCCTATATTCATTGTTTAATGGGTTCTAGAGTTTAAAACCACTTGACCTTGTTGTCTTCTGCCTGTGCTGTCTCCGAACTTTTCTCCTGATTAGATTAGTAATGTTGTAATGACCACTGAGAAACGGTTCTTTCTGAGTAAATTATACTTCATAGTTAAACTGACTAAACAGGATTTCTCAGCAAGCATTGTTACAACAAAGATAAAAACAACCAAACCAGTTGTCCATATTGTGATATAAAGCTTTATTATAGCATAACATATTTAAGAAGCCCTATATATACCTAAAACAGAGCCCTATTAATGGTATTTTGTAGATTAAATGCATAAATAAAATGTCTTGACTGTAGAATACACACAGATGTACACACATGCTACTTGTCAGCAGTGCAACATATGAGCATATTTATGGCAATTATAAGAGAATATCAACCAGATGTTTTGAAATCAGAGGAGCAGAAAGTGGAGGTCACTTGTACTCAGAAAACCCAAGAAATATTGTTCAGTAAGCCTGCAGCCTTTTAGGAAGACCAAGAAGAACCAACTACCACATGAGGTAAAACAGGGTCAGACCATAGGTTTACTGCTGTGTCTATTTACTGTACAAACAAATCTGCTGGGAATAAGCTGGATGTAGTAGTCTTTTTTTATAAATGGGATTTTTTTAAATATATAAACAAGGCTTGACTAAGTGAGCAACAGAAAGGCTTTACATCATATTACTGCAAAAAAAAATGGAGAAAGATTTAAAGGACGTGAGAATATGAAACAAAATAAACCACAAGGCACAAATAAAGGAAAACAGCGACCATTCACCATCCAAATACTTCTCAAGATTTTGAAATGAAGAGAAATTAATTACAGATAAAATTAATTATTGACAATTGATGCCAATTTTTACTAAATAAATTATAAATTATTATTAGTATTATTATAAATTATAAAAAATACATATTTATATATGTATTAAATGAATTGTGTTGATCAGCAAGTCATGCAGTTGCGTCTCATTCTAAAATATATTATTTAACTCATCTGCTGCCATACACAATGAATAACATTTCTCGAAAAGCTCAATTTACAGCAATGCTGA
The DNA here is from genome assembly GCF_043380555.1 of Nothobranchius furzeri. Classification (NCBI taxonomy): domain Eukaryota; kingdom Metazoa; phylum Chordata; class Actinopteri; order Cyprinodontiformes; family Nothobranchiidae; genus Nothobranchius; species Nothobranchius furzeri. The sequence goes on from NC_091756.1 coordinate 25,394,767, forward strand.
TGTTGGCCAGAGATCGACAAGTCGAGCTGTTAAGGTTGTGTGTGTGTGTGTGCGTGTGCGTGTGCGTGTGTGTGTGTGTGTGTGTGTGTGTGTGTGTGTGTGTGTGTGTGTGTGTGTGCTTGCATGTGTCTTATGAAAGAAAAAGAGATGACATTGAAGAGGATCTGGTACATTATCACTGAACAACAAAGTGGCTTCTGCCATCTTGAAAAATAAACTTAAGGAACCAGCTTGTCTGGGGCACAGATGAGGATCTCATTCTTATCTTCATTCAGCTGAAGAAAGCTCCCAGCCATCCAGGTTTTAATAGAGTCTAAGCAGGCGTGTAACAGCTGCAGCTTTGACATCTCATGGGGCTTAAAGGAGATGCACAGTTAGCTGTCATCGGCATATAGATGGTAGGAGATGCTTGTAAATGTGCTCAGCATGTACTGGAGAGGGAGCAGATGAAAGAGGAACAGTAGAGGCCCCAGCACAGAACCTGGTGGGATAAAACAGACGAGGGAGCTGAAAAGGACTAAAACTTGGAGAAAGTCACAGAGAAGTGTCTCAGCCTATCAAGTAGCAGATTAAAGCTGAAGTTAGGTCCAACAGAACATTTCCCTGCATCACTGTAAGTCAGAAGGCCATTAGAAAACTGGCAACCAATAAGAATGTGCCAAAATTCCCAGCATGCACCAACCTAGCTTCAATGTGAACTCAATCTGCATTGAATTCCTGTCAACCTCTAAACTTCAAGCTAACTGTGGTAGAGGAGGAAGGTGAACAAAAAGGGATTTATAATTTGGTTTTGGAGCTATGTGTAGTGTAGCAGGGGTGTGCTACTATCGTGAGTGCTACCATCATGAGTGCTGGATTCTGATCCGTTTTAGGTGTTGCTCTGCTTGAACGCTGCAGATTTGATTCAAAGAAGTTATTAGCAGCTCCTACAGAAACCAGTGAAGGCTGAGGGGATAACTGAGCAAATAGAAACAAGTGTGTTTGAGCAGTAATGTGTCAAAAACATTACTTGTCCTTTAGTGCTACGTAGCATTGAGACGACTCTTGCAATTATTTGGTGCTATATAAATAAACTTGAATTGAATAGCGTTAGAAAAAATTGTGAGTGCTGGTTTTATGACAGGGGCTGAACAGCGGTACAGTGGATAGCACTGTTTCCTGTTTTCTTGCACCAAGAAGGTCCCAGATTTGAATCCCAGCCTGCGATCTTTCTGCATGAAGTTTGGATGTTCTCTGTGTGTATCCGGGGCTCTCTCCAGGAAAATAAAAATATGAGCGTGTGCAATCATGCTTGTTTGTCATGTGTGTCTCTGTGTTGCCCTGGGAGGGACTGGCAACTTGTCCAGAGTGTACCCTGCCTGTTGACCTGAAAATTGCAGGAGCTAGACACCAGCCCCCTGCAACACTGCATGGATAAATTGATGGTTTCCTAACAGTTTTATGTGTTTTTCTGCTTGAACACTGCAGTTTTTATTGAAACAACTGAAACAGCTCTTGCAAAACCCAACTGAATGCTAAGACAACAGTACATTCTTAGACCCCATCTCCAAGAATGGAGTAGATTTAAGGTGACCGTGATCCAGCTTGAACCAGCTGGTTAGGATTAATGTGTTTTCTTTTTCCAAATGGAGGTCTTTCAAAGAGATAGGATCAAAGAGGTACATCAGCTATAGACCTATAGCTATAGCTATTGTCACGATCAATCGATTATCAGTTTCCTTTCTTTTCAAGGTTCTTTTCCTAAACCAACTATATGGATTCCTGTGCAAAGCCAAAATCTTGGTTCAACATTCATAACTGAAGTTCTCAAAGCCTACTTCGTGTTGCCACATTGGTATTCAAACTAACAACTTCATGGTTATGCTTCATGTGTTTAAACAAAATGTTAACATCAGTTCATTTTCAGTGGAACCCCTTGAAAATGTGGGGGGCCATTCTTACCTTAGGGAGGAAAACTTAGAGCTGGTGGCTCTTTTCTGACTTGCTGAGTCATTGAAAGAAGGAAAACCCTTTTATGTCTTATTCTGTACCCTGTTTCAAACATAACCAGGTCTCTGTGTCAGCAGGTATTTTATTTGGAGTGAAAGAATGAATTTAAAAAAATCCAAATCCAAAAGTAACCCAAATAAGAACGTTTTCTCAAGTATAGAAGATTGTAGACATGAGCTGCGTTGAATTCTACTTTCCACGTTATAAAAACATCATGAAGCAATTAGTCCAAAGTCTGAAATCATAGCGATGGAACACAAATTGAACCTTGCCAAATTAGGAGCTTTGTTTTGGTTTTCAAAAAGTTGTGCGTCATGTAAATAACACCAAATTCTGTGGACTTCACCCTTCTTTGACTTTAACAGCACTCAAGAGAAGGTGGCTAAACTTTGTCCACTGGTGTGAAAACATTCTACTTGTGGTATTACAAGAGAATTGGTCCTAATTATGTTAAGTGCAATGCAGCGTTCACTGACCACAGAACCAAAGGTTTTACAGGCCTCTCATTATGCACTTAGAATCTACAGTAAACCAGGAAATAAGGAGCCAGTAAGCTTCTGCTCCAAAACCACACCACTTCCTCACAAGCTCCCCTCAAAAAATAAGACATCAATTCTTTTGTTGTTTGCTGTCATTTCAACAAATAAGCAAATGTGAGCGTGACTTTTTTTAATGACATTGTCCTACAGCAATATTGTTTTTAAAAATAATAACTCAGTTATTTAACATGGATCAAGATCAACTTAGAGACATTGGATAATGACATGTGTTGCTTAGGCAAGCCTAAATGAAGATATAACAAACACTCTTTCTCAGCGTCATGCAGTATTCTATATTGATTAGTCTTGTGCCTGAAGAAAAAAGGTGAACATGGGTATGGATAGCGATATCAAGCGTGATTTCCTTTTCTTAGGTTAAATGGTTGTTGTCATCAACAAACCGTAACCTTTAAAGTCTTGAGGGATTTTGTGATTTTGCGAGTCCAGCGAGGAGCACGGCAGACAAGTCGCTCCACGGCTGGGATTGTCCCGGTGTGTACTGACGTGCAGCGAAACTCGCGAGTAAACTGTTCCACTGCTGTTCCGCGCTGCTGATGCCTCCAGTGTGAAGTGGGGGTGAGACCAGTTCCCAGACCAGACTAAATTAACGTCAGGCTATTCTCCACTAAAAGTGAACACAGCAGCACTAAAATCAGCGTCCTCATGAAACAACAGCCATTGTTGAGCCCTAAGTTTGTGTCCAATGAATAATGACTGGACATTATATTTAGGGTCCTAAAATGTATGAATATAATCGTACTGATAGTCCTGGAATTAAACTTTTTTGAAATACTTGCTTTTAAGGAAAAGAAAAGTTGCAAGAGTAAATATAGGCAAGGCTGCTTTATTTATATAGCACATTTCAAACACAGGGGCAATTCCATGTGCTTTACAATTGGCATTAAATGGCACAAAAACAGACACGAGGACACAAATTTAAAATGTACACAGATACAATTATAATTTAGATCTAAAAGGAAAAGACAGAATTGAGGTTGAGCAATTACATCACAGACTGCAGTGGAGACGATGCAGCATAAGGAACAATTCATTCAAAGGCTGATGAGTTAGGGTTTTAAGTTTTGATTTAAACAACACTAGTTGGGGCAGATCTGAGGTCCTGGGGAAGCTGATTCCATATGTGAGCAGCATAAAACCCTGTTTGGTTCTGACCCGAGGTTCTACCAGCTGATTGTTTCCTAAGGATCTCTGAGTCCTATTGGGTGTTTATTCAGGAATGAGATCTGACAGGTATTTTGTTACACTTGACTTATAAACTAGCAGGAGCACTTTGCAATGTGTGTATATACATATATATATATATATATATATATATATATATATAGTGTGTGTGTGTGTGTGTGTGTGTGTGTGTGTGTGTGTGTGTGTGTGTATATATATGTATATATGTGTGGACTCGACTTGGACTTGATTGTCTTTGACTTGGAACTTGACTCGAGACTTGAATGGAAAGAAGTGACTTACTTGTGACTTGCAAGGTTGCATGTTCTAACCGTTTAAAAGATGGTCCCCAGGAATTCAATGAAAACCTGCACATTTCATTAATCTTGACCCAGACGGAGTGTGAAAAGCGAGCATTTGCTCACCATAATTAAATCACTTTCAGATTGTACATTAGACAAATCTGATTTTTGACTTCAGAAACATCTTCATTTATGCCAATAAGGTTTGTAGTAGGTTCCTCGGGCCCAAGCTCCTTTAGAACTGCAGATAAAGAATAAATAAAAGCCTAATAATGACCAAATAAAGAAAAAAACTGTCAGAGGGCCCATGTATGTTGATCACAGAGCCAAAGGGTGTGCATTAGCCGAATTAGAGGGTATTGGAGAGTGGCTTAACCTAAGCCAAGAGTATCGAGTATACACCTAAAGATTATGACGCAGCCCAAAGCCCTCTGCAGTCCTGTTTCCAGCCCATTTCTGCAAAAGATCACAGTCTATTGGTTAAATAGCTCTGCACTAAGTGCCATGAAGGGAGAGAGTCATTTTCAGCCAAGTCCGCTGGTCCACTGGCAGCAGAGGTTGGCAGAAGAAAGTCCCAGTTCCATAGTTTAAACAGCCAACTGTAGATGATTGCCCTGGCAAAAAAGACTCACTCTGCCTAGCAAAACACATGGCAGTGCTTACGTTCTTAACCCTTATTCATGCCCTTAACTATTAAAAACATCTTACACAATCTAAGCTGGAGCAAATGGTAACAGAAACTCAGATGACTGTCCCCTATGTCAGTTTGGTCCAGGAAGTGGGAAACAGCATCCAGGCCTTTATGTAAATAGTCAAAATAAGTAAAAATAAATAACAGAGAATTTAAATAAATTTTGTCAAAGAAAGCATGACTAAGACATTTGTTAGTTATGTTGTGATATCTGGAGTGTTTGAGCATCATTTCAGAGCACCACTGCAGATTCCCTAACTGTTTGTGGTTTTGTAGCAATTCTCAAAAGAAATCCAACAGAGAAATTAAGATTTACTGCCTTTTAAACTTTAGGAATTTACAAGCAATTACAGATAATAAAATGCTTTAATGAGACATGCAAATCTCCAAATAGTCTTACAAAACTCAGAAAGGAGTCACCTGCAGGATTAAAGGTTTGACAGGGTTTATCAGTTGCCTCATTAGTGCCAACAGCCAGAGCCAGAAGATGGAAATTTGGGAAAATGTGGTACAGTCTGCAACAAATCCCATTGTTAGTCAACCAAATAGCTGTTGGTGCATGCCACTCAGCTACAGACCCTCTCACCTGTTGGTGACAACATGATAGTCTGAACTGGTCACTTGTGTTCGGGTGAAAACCTCTTGTGTTTCAATAATGCTCAATGTTTTTATTATGCTGAAATCAATGATGACCTTATTGCACGTGCAGGTGCGGAACTCTGAGAAGTATCTAAAACAATTTACTGATAAGTGTCATATTGAATTTATGTGAATAAACCTAGATAAAGTCAGACAGTGTCTAAGGGGAAATAATATAAATATTAGAATCTTTTTCTTAAGTTAAAATAATTGTATGGTCTTTACAAATCAAGAGTTTAACTCAGACAGAGGTAGATGTACGATGGCGCCTGTATGTTGGGCAACTCATCTGTCTCTCCCGCGGTTCTTCTCGTATGTATTGTTACTTGGATGGTTTTTCTGCTAAATCAGCAGCTCACTATGTTTGTATAGCAGTGGGGCCCTGCTGGAGCTCAGGCAAGTGGCAGATTTTTTTGCCACATCCTCGTGAAAACGGACAGGACACACTTTAGCTACTTTTGGGAGTCCCCGGATTCTTATTGCGACTGCCAAACGTACTAAATTGGAGGAAGCGTTGGAGATGGGTTGAACGGGCTGGACGTCTGGTGAAGCTAAGATCGGCGCTGCTTAACAATCTGGAGGCTTGGTTGGGGAATCCTGTTGCAGCTGGGCCCTGTATGCAGCCGTGGCGCCCCCCCAGACCTGATGGTTTACAGGTTGGTACAGGTGGTTAGCGGTGGCCAGTTAGTCTGCTCTCGACATCCTGCACGTCTGAGGCGCGGCTCTTGGAGAGGAGTCGATCAGCAAAATCTACGAGAGGTAATTTACGAGTCTTCTGTGTCTTCGATTATCAGATGGGACGGATCTGGACTTGTCAGCGCCAGATACCATCAGGTTTGCTCTGACGAACGCCAGGTCTATTATGAACAAAACTTTTATTCTGAAGGAGTTATTTGAGACTAATGTCCTGGATTACCTATCCATTGTGGAATCCTGGGTCCCTAAGGGTGAATCTAGCTTTTGTGGAGCTACTTTCCGACAACTGTACCTATTTCAGTTTTGAGATAGTCAGGGAACGACGGAGGACTAACAGTGATTTTTAAGTCAAACTTTACTGTAAAGCCCTGGCAAAAAGATTAGAGAAGGTAACCCCTTTCACAATACACCCTGACCAAGCTGGTTTCAATAAGGGTAGGCAGTCATCCACAAACTCACATAGATTACTTAATTTGATAGATTTCTCATGCAGCAGAAACATAGAAACTATTATATTATCTCTAGATGCAGAAAAGGCTTTTGATAGAGTTAACTGGAAGTTCTTATTTGAAAGTTTACATCAATTTGGTTTTGGGAACTTCTTCATAAACTGGCTACAAACATTATACAGTTCACCAAGTGCACGTGTCAGGACGAACGACCAAATATCAGCTACAGTAGCTTCTGTCTTCAGAGGGGGACCAGGCACGGATGCCCACTCTCCCCCTCACTGTTTGCTATCTTTATCAAACCACTAGCAGCAGTAATTAGGCAAACAACAGATATTAAAGGCAAACATAAGAAAATAGAACGTAAGATCAGTCTTCATGCAGATGTTTTACTCTTTCTCCAGAATTCTCAATCCTCTCTCTCCCATTCAGTAGAACTGATAAACTCTTTTTCAAGAGTTTCAGATTACTCTATAAACTGGTTAAAATCCACAGTTCTACCAATTAAAATTTTTTTGTTAATTTACTTAATACACAATTGGAGTCAGGGAATATCACATACCTGGGAATTAGTGTCTCTCCCAAGGTGGCAGATCTAACCAAACTAAACTACATCCCACTTTTAAAGAAAGTGGAAGATGATCTTGCGAGATGGAAATCCTTACCAATATCACTCATGGGGAGGGTTGCTACAATTAAAATGATGGTCGTACCCAGAATAAATTACTTATTTTCAGTGATCCCATACAAGCCACTAGCTGACTAGTTTAGATCTCTGGACTCCTCAATCACTAAATTCCTTTGGCAGGATAAGCCTCCATGAATTAGCTTAAAGACGCTTCAGAAGACCAAAGATATGGGAGGACTGGATCTACCCAACTTTTATCACTATTTCTTAGGCAACAGGCTGCAATATATACCAAGATGGTTGTTCTATATCTAACCAGGACTCTTCTAGAGGGTTATCTTGCAGACACGTTGCAATACGATAGAGCTTTCAGACTAACCATTTATTAGCTCAAGCATAAGAAAACATGAAGGCTTCAAAAGTATTAATATCAGCACCTCTCTGACAGCATAGTGGGAGTACATAAATGTCTATAAATGACAGAGTCTTCACTAATACCATGCAGACGTACACCTATCTGGAATAATCCTGATATTTTGCAAAATAACAAAATGATGAACCTTCCGGACTGGAAAAGTAAAGGAATCCTATACCTGGAAAACATATATGAAGGATTGGACTTCATCCCATTTAACAGAATGGTCTCCCAATTTGGAATAGATAAGAATAGCTCTTTAGAATATCACCAAATTAAATCTGTAATTAAACAAAAATTTAAGCTAAATAAAATAGAATTACAAACACCACCAAGGGTATTAGACTTCTTTAATCTCAAACCCCCCAAACTACTGTCTAAAGTATATAAGACACTGTCCAAAATAGACGATAGAATAGCAATCCCTATTGAAAAATGGGAGGTGGATCTATCAGTCAGCTTTGACCAGAACTTCTGGTCCCAAACTTGTTTAAAAACTTTTGAAATGATCAAACACCCCAATTTACAATTAATTCAGTACAAAATTCTACACAGAGTACACTATACAGGTCATCGGATGTTCAAGATGGGGTTTTGTCATCTGACACCTGCATACACTGCACAAGCAACATTCCTGACAATTACATCCACAAATTGTGGTCCTGTCCACCTGTCCAGGAATTTTGGGGTAGAGTATGTGAAGACCTGTCAAAGTGTCTGAAATGTCATATCCCAACTTCCCCCTCTCTTTGTTTACTTTGAAACCTGGACGATGTCCCGATTGAAACGTCTTTGGTTCATGTGGTTCTGACTGCCATATGCAATGCTAAGAAAACTATCCTCATGAATTGGAAAGATAGAGATACTCTTTGCATCAACCAGTATAGAAATGTTTTGTTAGATCATATTACACTTGATAGAGCCTCTGCTTCCACTTTTAGTCAATCTCTTTGGGCTCCTTTGATCAGTTCCATCGTAAAGCGATGATGAGGGGTCATTGATATTGTCCTGCGGGATGATTTGGGTGGAGGGTCTGAGTTTGGAGGGTCTGAGTTTGGAGTATCCGGACGTTCCCTGGAGGTGGTTTCACTGGGGGTGTCTGGGACTGGGGGGCTGCTGCCCCGCTCTGGAGGTGCTTGGGTTGTCTCGGGGGGTGGACTACTGGTGGTTGTTAGCGGGGCCCCTTGGGGGTCTTGGTGGTGGCCATGGGTTGCTGCCTGGCGGCTGTATTGCCTGTCAGTAGGTCTGGGTGGGGGCCTGGGGGCTCGGGGTGTGGGGGTGGCCGGCCCCTTGTAGGGATCTGTGCGGGGCCTTGGGGGTCGTGTCCTGACATGTGTGCTGCCGGGAAGAAGGCAGAAATATGCGGCAGGGGCTGGCCCAGGCTCAGGAGCCTTAGGTAGACCTTGGCTCCTCTGCTGTCTCATCACAGGGGAGGGGGATGCCCAGGAGGGGGAGGACCCAACCTTATCTGGATGTCCTATGTCTTATATATTCTGAAAGATGTGCAAATGCAGGGATGGGAGTAGATATTCTGCTGGGGTGGGGCTGAGTTGGTGCTCTCTGACTCCAATGGGCTCTGCGATGCTGCTGCTTTGGGCCCTGACAAGATGGGCTGGGGTCTTCATGCCATGGGTGGCATTTTGGCAACAGAGGTGCCTATTGGGGCCAGTGGGGTAGCTGGCTCCCTGGAGCGCTAGGCCAACCAGCCATTCCTCCCCATCCCCATACATTTTTCTCTTCCTGCTCCCTCACTTCATCACACGGTCATGCACAGAGGACCTTGGACAAGTCAGGGAGTGCGGCTGTGGATCCCATTTCTGCATTCCTGCGGCAGCCTGCCCCCAAATTTGATTTGCACCTTTAACACTTCCACCAACTACATTCCATGCAAACACACACTTAGGGCCTTGGGAGTGAGCACACTCAATGGCATTTGGCAAGGGGATCTTTCAGCCTCATCCCGAGAGCCGGTGCCCACTTTCAGTTTTAAACTGCACTTAGACACAGAGGGCTGTGGGGGGAAATGGGGTTGTGTGTTGGCATCAGCTGGCATGGAGCAGGCAGAGGGAGACTACGGGCCTTAGCACACCTCTGGGAACCGATGATGGTTGTACCCCTTGTGAAGCAGTACCGGGACCAGAGTGAATAAGATGTGTATGGGTAGCGTGAGTGGGTGTCTAGCGTTAATTTTATGAAGTCTTGGACTCCTCCCCTCTCCTGGGACTGCTTGTGCCCCCCCCCCCCCCCCCCCCCCCCCCGCCACATTGGGTGCACAGTGTGGTACCTTGGTTTCCCTGAGTGTTCATTGCTCTAGGGTCATGGTGTTTAAGATTTTTGGCATCCGCCTGCTTGATCCCATTGGCTGCCTGGTGGGGCCTGGGTCCCTGGGCTCTGCTGGGTCCCTGGCAGGGCTGGTCGCCCCTGGGTCGCTGGGTTCTGTGTGTGGGTTCTTCCTCTATGTTCTGCCACTAGGTGACTTGTTTTGTAGGCAAAACGTCAAGTTTCACCTGTATGCAGATGATTGTCAAATATATCTACCAGTGACAGGCTCATTTCAACCACTCTTACACTGCTTGGAAGATGTCAATGTATGGGTGGCTCAAAATGTTCTGTGCTTCAACCTGAGCAAAACTGAGAATATCCTGTTTGGCCCAACAAGCAAACATGGATGTGCCCAAGGAGTTAGCTCTCCATCATTAGTGCTGTTTGAGAAGGCAGTGGTCACCAATATGGGGGTGAAACTGTATGTGCAGCTAAGGCTGGACAACCAGGCAAGAGAATAGCTAGGATTAAGTCATTTCTTTCACACAAACATTTGAAAATTGTTATTCATGCCTTCATTACCAGCAGGCTTGAGTACTGTAACTTGCTTTATGCAGGCATCATGCAGGCCTCCATAGCAAAATTTCAGTTGATCCAGAATGTGGCGGTACCAAGAAGTCTGAGCACATCACTACTATCATGGCATCCCTACACTGGCTTCCGGTCTCTTTTAGAATTTCATTTAAGGTTCTGGTGTTTGTTTTTAAATGTTTACATGAGTTGGCTCCACGATATCTATCAGATCTGACCCATCCTTACATTCCATCAAGGCCTCCTTGTTCAGCAATTTTAAGAGCCGACTGAAAACACACTTTTATTCAATGGCTTTTACTAACAAGAAATCTTGTTAATGAGGGGGTTGTTGCAGTCTTGTGCGGTCTCACCCCGATTTTATCTAGTTTTTGTCTGATATTTTAATTGCTTTTAAACGTTTTTACTCTTTTATGGGGATGTGTAGCAGCAAAAGAAGTCCAGGAGAGGGGAGGAGTCCAAGATGTCACAAAATGAACAATAGACACCCAGTCACGCTCCCCACACACACCCTATTCACTCTGCTCGCGGTACTGCTTCACAAGGGTACAACCATCACCGGTTCCCAGAGTTTGCCCCATTCTGCTGGGGTGCTGATGAGCAGGCTCCCCCGCCCAACGCTGAGCAAAGCAACCCACCACCCCAGATGGTCAGCTCCCCTCCTAGCCTCCAGCCCTGGGAAGCCAAGCAACAACAGAGGTGTGCTAAGACCCTTGGTCTCCCTCCACCTGCTCCAATACAGTGTTGGTGTGTGTTGATGAGGTGTATTCCATGGCTGTGGTGAGTGTGGTGTTGTCTGGCCTACGCCAGCTGATGTCCACCCCCCCCCCCCCCCCCCCCCCAAGGTCCCCTATGCATGATTGTGTGATGATGTGAGGAAGCAGGAAGTATGCATGGGGATGGGGAGGAATGGCTGGTTGGCCTAAGCACTCCAGGGAGCCAGCTCCCCCACTGGCCCAACAGGCACCTCTGTTCCCAAAATGCCACCCAGGGCATGGACACCCCGGCCCATCATCCGGCCCAAAGCAGCAGCATTGCAGAAACCCACGGAGTCCGAGGGCACCAACCCAGCCCCACCCCAGCAGAAAATCTACTCCCATCCCTGCATTTCTACAACTTCCAGAATATATGACATAAGACATCCAGGTAAGGTTGGGTCCTCCCCATCCTGGACATCCCCCTCCCCCGTGATGGGACAGAATTATTATTTCAGAGGAGCCAAGGTCCACCTGAGGCCCCTGAGCCTGGGCCAGGTGCTGCCGCATGTTCCTGCCTTCTTCCCAGCAGCATACATATCAGGACCCAATTTCCAAGGCCCTGCCCAAATCCCCACATGGGGCCGGCCACCCCCCACACCCCGAGCCCCCAGGTCCCCACCCAGACCCACTTAGGGGTGATGCAGCCGCCAGGCAGCAACCTATGGCCACCGCCAAACACCCCCCTCCCCGCCAAGGGGCCCCACTCACAACTGCCAGTAGTCCCCCCGAAGGCAATCCAAGAACCTCCGGGGGGGGGGGGGGGGGTTAGTTTTTGTCTTGTTCAAATTCCTTGTACACTTGTTAATTTCAATGGATTTTTTAAATGAAAAAGTGAAAATGGAGGTAATTACTAGTGTTGTTTAATAAAATGATGTGATCTCCCCTGACTTTAGTGTATCTTTTCAAATTTTTTGTCAGACAAATATGTTTATTTCTAAATTTGAGAATGATAGACCAAATTGCAGCCAGCGTTCAGTGCTGGTTTGTCCACTCTGTACTGACTCATGAGTTATTGTCACTGGTTGTGCCTGTTTAGTATAAATACTCATGAAGCCTTTGACACTTTGATGGAACATATTTGACAACATAGGAAAAAAGAAAAAAAAGATTTTTGTTTATGGAAAAATAATCAATAGCGTAATACACTGAATAGATTAATGTGTTCCATCTGCTGCACAGTCATTTACATCAGAGAACAACGGCTCCAGCAAATTAGAAAGAATGAAAGTAACAGGTTGAGAAAAAACAATCCCATTATAATTTTCTACCAACTCCAGTCTTTTTTCTCAGTGCAAATGCAAAATGATACAATTTCTGACACAGAAACAACCGATTGAATGCCGTGCTCAGAATGTAGCCCAAACCTCAGAACCTTAGTGCCTGCACGTGGCTCGAACATCAGACGTCTCACAAAGGTGATGCCAACAGAAAGAGACAGACCAAAGGGACTACAAATTGGACAAAAAAACTATCCTGTAAAACTGATTGTAACTGAACAGAAGGAGGGAAATTGTACTGAGATATGAGCATTTCTTGCTGTGTTTCTGCATGTTTTCAGAGCTACATGTGAGATGGAGGAGATCAGATTGCAGCACGAGCCCCGCCAGCTGGATTTCTTGGATCGTCCAATGCTTCATTTTGCCAGAATTGTGTCAATAATCTAACATGACAGCCTCCACCTCCGAACCCACTGCCTGTTTATTAACTGTGAACCACACACACACACACACACACACACACACACACACACACACACACACACACACACACACACACACACACACACACACACAGATAAATACACACTTAATGCAGAGATGAATGACATGCACTTAGTGATAAACAGAATTTTCTCTGCTGATTTTTAACTATTTTTTTGCATTTATTTTTCTTCTTTAGACTGAAACAACAAAATGTAGCAGACATCACCCATGGTTTAAAATGATAATTTGGTCATTTTAAAGACAGTCCATGAATTTTGCAAAATAAAATTATTTACCTGGAAATTAGTCACAAGTAGCAACAACGAGTTTTACTAATGCAAAACAGAAAGTAAGTCAACAATCGAGATCATGACATCATACCAGTGTTATCTGGGAACCTCAATCCAATCCTTGTGGTACAACCAGGACTTCCCCAGTTAATTTATATCTTTTGATGTTTCTTGTTACTTTTTGCAACAGCTATATATAAATTTTAAAGGAAGCCACAAAGGTTTGACTATAAAAGGGGAAATGTGCAGGAATTACCTGTATAGCTGATTAATGTAGCATTCATCTATTCATTATTTACTACTTAACGAATACTCCTGAGATGGTTATAATTAAGCCATGCAAACTAAATGCAAAACCCGTGACTGTTAATACATTTTTAACGCACACCTTTACTCTAGAGTAAGTGTATACTTGCACAGAATATGGTGCAAATGTCCTTTTATATCAGTGATCCAACTTAAACCGACAGACCATCTAAAGGCTCAGAAACCCTTTGCAGGTGTTTAGTGTCAGACTGGTCGGCTGGAAACGGGAATTGAGCTTGTAGAGAGCATGGTCCCACAGACCTGGAAGTGATAGTGTCGGTGAAACGCCGGCTCACGGTTTAATCTAGGAATCCCCGAGCGTTCGAGCGTCAATGAAGTGACACGGAAATGCTGGGTCTTTCAGAAGTAAGTAAGAACACTTGCTGTGAGCTGAGAGTTCGTAAGATGGATCGGTTGCTTGGAAACTCTGATCATGGAACAACTCGTTCCAGGGGAGTCAGGGGGATCCGTAGGCGTTTAGCCAGATCCACGTCCATGAAGTTGTCAGCGGCCCCCAAGTCCACCAGAGCATGTACCTGATGTGAGGTCTCGTTGTGAAAGAGGGTGACAGGAAGGAGGAGTCAGTGGGAAGAGATAGGGACAGAGGGTGACCCGGGCTGAGCTACCCCGATACTCAGTGGGTTCCTCCGTTTCCCGGCCGTAATGGGCAGTCCAGGCGCCGGTGGTCAGGAGAGCCACAATAGGCACAGAGACCCTCGCGCCACCATCGCTGTCTCTCCTCCGGGAGAAGGTGGTCTAGCTGCATAGGCTACTCAGTAGAAGTGGGTCCAGAAGCTGGCGTTGGTGAACGAGGTGATTTTTATTATTATAACAGTTGACTTTTATAAGACCTTTAATTTCAAACTATTGTCCTAATCCAACAATTAAGTTCCAGCCTATTAAATTAAAAACTAGCTAAAGATAACATTATTTTTATTCATTTTACAAACCGTCAAGGAAAATGGTTTCAGCAAGAAATCCTTAGACATACAACAGAAGCGAGATAATGGCCTGGAGTCAAGGACATTCTTTATGCAAGCTGTCTTACTTTGGCAACAGTGGACATTATCTCAGCCCACTTGCAGTTTCATTTTGCTTGGTAAAAGAAAAATCACTTCTTGTTTTGAGAGAAATAAAATATGAGAGCCTTGATGGCTATTTGTTGACCACTACTGGGACAACACCCATCCAAATCTCAATGTCTACACTGAAGTTACCTTTCATTTAAGCATCCCACCATGGGAGAAAGGATAACAGGTAGACGAGTAATCAAACAGCTACTGCCCAGCATGCAAAGGGATATATTTAAGGGATTTTTCTGCAATTTTGAAGAGGTGATCTATTAATAGTAAAATGTTAAGTTCAAGTCCCATTAGTCATCACACTGGTGAAATGTGTTCTCTGCATTTGACCCATCCCCTTAGGGGAGCAGTGAGCTGCTAACACAGCCACGCTTGGGAACCATTTGGTGGTTTAACCCACCAACCGAAGCCCAAAAGGGGGACTGCAGGATTTGTTCTAACTACAGGGGGATCACACTCCTGAGCCTCCCTGGTAAGGTCTATTCAGGGGTTCTGTAGAGGAGGGTCTGACTGATTGTCGAACCTGAGATTCAGGAGGAACAGGTTTCATCCTGACTGTTGAACACTGGACCGGCTCTATAACCTAGGGGGGACCTGGAGGGTGAGTGGGAGTTCACTCAACTAGTCTACATGTGATTTGTGGATTTGGAAAAGGTGTTAGACCGCTTCCCTCGGGAGGCCCTTTGGGGGACACTTCAGAAGTATAGGGTCCAGGTTCTCTGATACATGCTGTTAGCTCTATATTGCCACTTACACATTAGCATCGGTGCGGTCTGGGGAGGATAGCGTCAGTTCGGTCTTGAACAGGCGGTGTAGTGTTCACACATACATCTGACAGACTTCTCAGGAATGCGGAAAACCTCGATGGGTGGCATTTAACATGTGCGGGAAAGTCCATGATGTCCTCCATAATAAGATAAACAAAGGCAGGCGTGAGCTGTGTTGCTATTGGAGACTGAGCTACATTATTTTATTTATTTGTTGTGTGAGTCCTCCTCATTAAACTCCTGTCCACTGCTGCAGGCCACACACACACTGCTTTCTCTGACTGTCGACTCACTTGGGCAAGAGCTCCGATGCAGAGGACACTTACACACACACACACACACATACACACACACACACACACACACACACACACACACACACACACACACACACACACACACACACACACACACACACACACACACACACACACACACACACACACACACACACACACCTCTGTCCTCCCATTCCCATTAAGCAGCAACGCCATGCTACAGAGAAGTTTACTCAACAGCACCCAGCATGAAAATGAATCGTGCTTGCCGGAACCCACGCTGGCTAATTCTGCTTGCAAATCGGTGGCGGTAGGTGTAATTTGAGCTGGCCAATCAGTCACCATGTTTCCAGTCGGTCCGCTTGGGAGGAGGTCTGAAAAAAGGAGTCGCCTCGGACTGGAAAACATATATCTAACCCATGTGTGAAACCAAATTCTGGTCCCGTACCCGATGCTAATGCCTGAAATGACCGGTGTTCAGAGCTTGGTCCACATTGCCGGTAGTAAGTCAGGCTCGTTTCCAGTGAGATTTAAACCCTGCCAAGGCTGCCCTTTGAAACGATACTGTTCATAACTTTTAAAGAAAGAATTTCTAGGCACAGCCAAGGTGATCAGTTTTGGTGGCCTAAGGATCAGGTCTCTGCTTGTTGCAGATGATGTTGTCCTGTTGTCTTCCTCATAACATGAGTTCACGTGTAGCGTGATGAATTGTCCATTTCTGACCTAAAGGCCCTGCTCTATTTGCTCTTCGCAAGCAGAAACACAAGTTTCTGACACAATCCTAATCTACCAGATATGGGCCAAGGCCACTCATGCTCTGTGCTCTTATCTAAACAGTTGCTTCCTCGGACAGCGCAAGAAAGAAGAAAGAAGACCAAGAACTCTTTCTCTTTAAATAATAATCAAATAACTTCTTTAGTCCAAATAATCATGTAAAGCTAAATGTTCAATCAATCTGTGAAATGAGAATATTAATTACTTGATATTATAATCCTATGATAGTATTTTAATAAGTAATATAACTTTAAACAAGACACTAGACTAAAGTCACATGACACATTTCCTTTTTCTGATCCAATCAGAACCTTCCAGATCTGTTGCGAGGCATGGTTGTGTTGGTGCTTGTTAAATCCCCTTTTGTGGCAAATTCTGATTCAACCATAAATCAAAACATCCAAATTATAAAACTATGCCCCACGTCATCTTAATTCCAGTTCAAAGCGTTCTAGAGAAGTTATCGGAGTGGCCAATCCGTAACTTTCCTCTTAAAGCCGAAAGAACATAACGAGAAGCTGGATTAAATCTGTTGCATGTTCCACCTGCTGCAACGGTTCCTTCAGAATAAAAGCTGAACCATCACGACCCCTTCAGGGTCTCGCTGATGCCAGTAAACTGTCATGACCTGGGAGTAACTCAAGACTGGAAGGGTCGGCAACCGCTGCATATCTACAGGCTTCGGTTCCAAGAGGGTCCAAGCTGGACCCCCGACATTCCGGATCTAAACGGGGACTTCCGTTGGGGTAGTAGACTGACAGATGGCATCTCAATGCGTGTTATAATCTCCAACCAAAAGCTTAGAGCGAAACACCATCTCACTCCCATCAGAACTAATAGTCTCTCCTGATCTGCTGGTTCTGAACATATTTCACACACACACACCATCCTCAGTCTTACTCCACCTCAGTTACATCATCACATAGTGTTTAAAGTTAGTCTTGTTTAATTTGTTTAGTAATAAATCTTTAAACTTTTAAAACTTGACTCTCTTTTCTTGAAGTTAATACTAAGTGTTGCTCAATCCCTGCAATAAAAAGATCCAATCTTCTGGTTAAATTTACTCCATTAAGGTGAAATTTCATATTTTATAATATTTCACATTCCATGGTTTCTAATTAAATGTAAGAACATCTTCTCTACACATGAGTGAGGGAAAGATGGAGCGCAAAGTTGACAGGTGCGAGATCGACAGGTGGATTGGTGCTGCGTCTGCAGTGATGCATGTGTTGTACCAATCTGTCGTGGTGAAGAAAGAGCTGAGCCGGAGAAGCTCTTGATTTTCCAGGTGGTCTACGTTCCAACCATCACATATGGTCAGCTTTGGGTAGTGATAATACAGGATAATACATGACAATACAGGATATATCATTATAAATGATGAACTGAGACAATGATCAAACTTTAATGAAACATGATCCTTGATGTTATTAAAAGTCTAACTAAGTTAGGGGTGTTTAATCATTTATCAAATTAAGATTATCTCATCCAAAGCCAGTGCAGAGAGCTATGATATCTGGATGACGAGGCTTCTCAGCGATCCGGCTGGTGATGGAGTCTTCTCGGCAAGCGAGCAGTTTGACTTTTGGATATCAAAATTCCTCTGAGTCTGCATTAGCTGGTCAAGAGATGGTCCCCTGGGTGACTGCTGGAAGCTAGCAGGTCGTTTCATGTCTGATGAGTTGTTTTCCAGATTAAAACAAATAATGGTTTGATCCTGAAAAAGGGTGGTTTTTATGCCGCTAAAATTGTTCAGCTGAAAGACCCAGTCTGATCCCCCAACAAGAGATTAATTTAGCATAAAAGCTGGAACTTTTGGCTGGACTGAAGTTTCAGTTCCATATGTATTCTTTTAAAAGTCTGTTTTTTGTAAGCTTTTGACCAGTCAGATGCCAGAAATTGAAGTGGGCGTTACCAAGGGTCCTCAGACATCACACCTTTTTCTCAGAAACTCACACCGTCTGTGTGGAGACTTCACAGACTCACAGACTTCTGTTAAAAGGGAGTTTTCCTCCCTGACTTGATGCAATTTGCTGGGTTACTTATATAGGAAACATTATTTCTGATTGGCTTAATGAACTGACCTGAATTGGAATGTTTATTATGTGAAGTGCCTTGAGACGACTCTTGTTGTGATTTGGCGCTATATAAATAAAATTGAATTGAATTTAATTGAAAAAAGGCTTATTGCACCTAATATGTGAAGTAAATATGATATAACAGTCATTTGTTAATATACTGATATCAATATGTGACATAGCTAATAATAAATTATTAAATCATCAAGTAGACTCATCTGGTGTATTTAAGATCTGAAATAATGCATTTTAGCAATAAACAGTTATGTTGGTTCATTCATTACTGTAAAGCAATCAAGTCTTATTAAAATAACTTTAGATAAAACATTCATTGCATAGTGTATTGTAATTAACCCATAAAGTAAATACATCATTTTATGAAACAGAATAGTTCTTTTTATTAAGGTATAAACGTTTTTACTTTCTTGTGGAGCCTTGTGGAACTTCCCACAGACAAGGAAGTCAGGAGATGGGACTGTTATGACTGTTTCCTCAGATGGCAAGGCTAGAGTTGATAAACAGGAAACTTGTTATGGTATGGAAAAGCACACAGTATCCCGGGCAGATGAAGCTGGCTGGACAGTTCAATGTCTGGTGACCTCTGACATTGCAAGGCCTGTCCTGCGCTACACTCTTTTGGCCGATTTGCTAGTTACATCAACAGTGAGCAACTTGTATTGATAGCTGTAACAATAACAGTAGTGACGGCATCATCATTATCCTAAACACACAACGTGTGTTTGCTGTAACTTTACAATACAATATTTTATTTCAAAAACATGAAGAGTGACCGTCACTTTTTAAAGATATGGGTCACTCGTTTCATCAATACATTTGCAGTGGTCTCTAGTAGAAATAAATGCCTTGCAAGTCGTACTCAGGGGAAAAACTCTGGTGTGCCTGTTTCAGGAACTAGAAGTGCAACACATTCTCACACCCAAAGCGTCAAAATATGACGCGTGACCAAGCCTCAATATATGATGATTCGGGATGCCCCAGTGCGTCAGGAGACGACAATCAGGGACACACTGATAACGCACCGTCCCAGAGCGTCAGTATCCGGCACCAATGGTGAGACGGATATTAGAACAAATTGCAAACTACTTAACCTTCCCCTCACCCCAATCCTAACCTTAAGGTCACAGTTACTGACCTTAAGGTTAGGATTGGGGTGAGCGGAAGGTTAAATAGTTGAATAATGTCCGTGTGATCGCGGGCGTCAAACACTGACGTCAGCGGAGCCACTTGTCCCTGCGTGTCCCTGATCATCGTCTCCTGACGCACTGGGGCATCCCGAATTGTCATCAATCAATCAATACTTTATTAATTCCGGAGGGAAATTAGAGTTTCAGTACACACAATTCTGAGATCAGACATACATGGGCAAGACACATGACAAGAATTGGTGACTGTGGTCATTCGCAACCCGAGTCGCGCTACCTCAATAGGCGTCAGAGGGTTACATGAGGATTGGTTCAGGTGGAGGGAAAAAGAGGCACTTCAGAGTCACCCTCCACCGGGAGGGCAGCTTTGCTCCGCAAAAAAACACCTCAACAGATATGCAACAGACTTCAGACAACACAACATAACATGAGACTCCAATAGGAAGGTGGGGGGAGGGTCTGGGATCCTGTTTCCCCCCAGCGAGAGCAGCCATCTATGGCACTCATCTACTGTACAGTCACAGGTGGGAAGGAGATCTTGGGAGAAGCAAAGAGTACATTGACTCCTACAGTTGATGACCTCACCCGGCTGAAGTCCACCAATCCGAAAACGGGGGGTGGGGGGTAGGTCGGGCTTTCACAGCATTTGTCTTCCTTCCTTCGTGGGGTATTTTAGTTGCTTGCAGCTCAAGGCTACCAGGGTGTTTGGGTCAGGCTGAGATAATTTTCCTCTCTGCCTTCAGTCTTTAAACTCATCATTTCCAGTCCTTCAGTGAAGCGAATTTTGGGTTTTTAAACCTGTCCATACCGTCCGGTGACTCTGCTGCTGTGGCCCCCAGACTCTGGAACTCTCTCCCCCTGAGCTTGAGATCAGTGGACTCAGTGGTCTCCTTTAAAAAGCAGCTGAAGACTCACTTGTTCAAGCTGGCTTTTGTATGACCTTCTTCACCACCCTCTCTTTATTCTGCTCTCCCCACCTATTCCACCTTCCTCAGGATCTACTGATTTCCCTCTTTCCTGTTCACTCTCTCACTTTCTTAACATTTTTTTAATCACAATTGCCTATTTTTGCTCATTTTAAATATATTTTTAAACATTTTCTAAATGCTTTTTTATATTTTTACATTTTTTTTTGTTTTTGTGAAGCGCCTCATGATTTTTATCTTGAGAGGCACTATGGAAATGATATTTTTTTCTTCTTCTTCTTCTTCTTCTTCTTCTTCTTCCTCTTCTTCTTCTTCTTCTTCTTCTCTCCGAGATGACATCCATTTTGCGCACTAATACCGGTATCGCAGCTAGAACATTGTCCAGCTTATGATTCACCTCGAGTAACATCCCAGTCTGTGAGGTCTCCACACGGACGGTGCTTTCCGTGGGTGCGGGTCGCCCTCCAATCGCTCCCGTCTTCCCAAATTTCCAGAAAACCAGATATCCTCCCACTCCAATCAGGAGAAATCCAGTGATCATCAGACCAAATATCCACACGTCTTCGATATCCTCAATGGACAGCTGGGAGAGGCATATGAACTTCCACTTCCTCCAGGAATCCAGCATATATCCCACCGGGTGTGTCCCCTGTGGACATGTGGGATCCCCCTGCTCTGTTCTCATTGAAAAAAATCATCAATCACATTGAATGACCAATTTATCAAATCCACGGTTAGTAAAACAGAGTTTTCCAGAAGAAATGCAGAGAAGCGCTCTGTGGGCATACAGGACAAAGAGCCTTGGGAAATAAAAGATAAGGGAGCGAAAGTGGGAAGCGTCTGTACCCCTCGAGTGCCTGAAGATACATATATTGATGCTTGGTTAGGGTTAGCGGTGGGTGCTGCATTTACTTTTCTGCCTATACTGTGTGGAGGACGGATGTCACGTGTGCTCCTTTTACCTCGGAAAATATACAACTGTACTTATCAGTTTTAGATGCACCCTTAATTATCTTTTCCATTCCATTCCATTTATTTGATAAAGCACATTTTAAAACAGCATGTGAGCTGACCAAAGTGCTGTACAGGGGTAATAACATATAAGATTAAAAGAATAATATAAAAGAATAAAACAGCTAGAGCATAGCGCAAAGAACCAAACAGGAGAAGTCAATAAAATCGGTAAAAGAATAGTGTAAATAAAGCTAGATAAAATAGCTAGGCAGTAAAAGCAAGCGAATAAAAGTAAAATAAACACGATTCCACCACAGCTGCTACAAGGAGCTGCTATATTGAACCTTTAAATTTTATTGACAGTTCATTAAAAGTAACCACTTACAAAACGTTACAAGAGACAATTGTCTTCCTTCATCTTCAGCCACAACGTGCTTCCTTTGAAGACGCTTGTGCATCACTGGCATACTGCCATGGAAGGCAGGTTCTACCCTGCAGATTTTGCATTTGCTCGTCATTTCTTTTGATAAAATGTTGTCAATCTTTTGGGCTTCATTGACAGCTTGCTCTAATTGCTTAGGCTTTTCCGATGAGTCTATAGCTGACTCTAAAAGCCATTACTGCTCAAGCAGATGGAGCAACGGAAGACACTGGTTATTGCAATTGTCGTTAACGACTTTGGTAGCTGATGTAATTAACTGAGTAATCTTGGCAGCCTTAGTTTAATGTCATCATTGGCACATGATACTTTTTATTTCCCTTGGAAATATGAGAAATTAGTATATATGGAATCTGAGTTTGTCAGTGAAAAGAAAGTCGGATCAAATTGTTTTGGCCAATATTTTATTTAACAAATACGTTTAATGTTCGAATGTTTTTTTTTTTTTTTTTTTACTGAGATGATGAACAACATTTGATAGGTTTCCTCTGAATTTGCCTGATCAGTTTTCATGAGGCAACAACCACCTCTGCCCTGCACTCTAAACTGGACCATCCCTCTCTTCTCCAGCTCTACTCAAGGTTTTAGTTTGAGAATTGAGCCTGGGAGGATCCAAACCCCAAGCACAGATTGGGCCTACTGTCTGCTGGCATCTGGATCCAATCAGGGATGTTTGTCGTTGAGAATTGAATCAAATTAAAAAGTTTAATATTTAATGTGACACCAGATGGAAGCAGAGAGGGGAAAGAGGCCCTGCGGTCAGCACTAATATCCCTTTCTGAAGAACCGTGATACATTCCTGGAGAGAGAGTTGTTGGAAATATGTTGCACACATACTCCACTAACGTCTAACTCCACTTAGACACTAGTGGCATATCAGTGCTGGGAAATGCAATAAATACTCAGAATTGCAGAGAATGACCGGGTAAAGACAAGTATTTATGAGGACTATATATAAGAAACTACAATGCAGTCAATCAAAACGGCTAAATTGTACATGACTTTACCAGAACACTAATTGGTATTTTAGTTTCCAATTCTCACATGTTTGGTGCATCTCCAATCTAGGAAAAAGTTAAATCCATCTCTTTAATCTCAGACCATCTGACTATTTGTATATCTTTTAATCCTGATTACAATTTTTATTAAAATTTCCATCGTAATGGGATGTTCTATTGCATCACACTACATTGGGTGTGTGTGTATTTTATCCTAATTTATGTTGGTAATAAATATCTAACATCAAATGGCTCCGGTGTACCAGACTTTATTCATGGTAGCTTGAGTTTGTTTCATTTTGTTTGTGGCATTTGATATATTAAGTAGCATTTTATAGTATATTGTGTTATTTTAACCAATATGATGGATTTTGTAATATATGTATTGGTTTCTAAAACCAACCACATCTGATCTAAACTCAGCTAAGTTATTATGTGGTCTCCCAGCTCCATAAAATAACTCTTGAGGCACCTAAGGGGTTCTGCCAATGATGGGGTTCAACACTAGCATTGGGTGGGTTGGACACACTGTCTATCATCGACTGTGGTGCTAAAACAAGTGTTTATAACAACGTTTGGTAAAGTCGTGTGTGGAGCCCAGAATAAACCCCTGACTAGTCTGTTGTTAACTAGGTAGTTCACAATTTTTACTAATGTTGGTATAAAGATAAAAGGCATTGGATTCAAATACAGTAAGTCACAATTTACCAAATGGGGCACATGGACCATTAGATTTATGATGGATGGGTTTTATGTTACACGTCTTCGTAAATGACGATAACTTAGAAGAAAATGCATGTTTTCAATCAATTTTTTTTACCAGATGTTTGCGCAGACATCTGGCTTGGAAAAAAGGTAGACTTTCATTAGTTATGATAAAAAAAAATGTACTATCACAGATTTTAATGAGGTTGTTAAATAAAGGTAACGTTTTTTTCATTCTGAAGAAAATAAATGTTTAAAATCTCTTTCTAGCAAACACAAATCTTTCACAGAGCATTTCCTGGATGAAGAGCACTGATCATAGCTTAAAAGCTCCTACTGAATTTCTGACCATTTCCACTCCCTCTCTGTTTCTGTCAGTCCTACATGTCCAACCCAACCTTCCCCTGCAGACCCAGTAACTAATAAAACAAAAAAAAAACAATCAAATGTGCTGGCCCAAGTCGCTGGGGAGAGGGAAGTCTGGGCCACTCTCCTCATGCTGCTGCCCTACCTCAAATAAGTGGAAGAGAATGGATGGATGGATACTTAACTCTTTAAAACCGGCGGGAGCGCTGGCGCTCCCATGTGCATATCTGTGTTCAAATGCTTATAAAACTATAAGATAGAACAATTTTTTTTGCATATTAAACTGGAGGAGATACACTTATATCTCACACACTGAACATGTCCCAGAGCGCTAATGAGTTTGCAAAAACAACCAAAATGAGCAAATAGGAAAAGCGTTTTCATTCGGACACAGACGCTCTTGTCATTCTGATCTGAAGCTCACACGGCTTCACACGCTTGAATAAACGTCATCATGTTGTCAACGTGAACTGTCACATGATTATCACTCACTCACCCAATCACCTGCTTTGACGTTATTTTCCCGCAAATTGTAGTTCTTTGTAGTCCCAGTCTTTTGGCATTTTCTTGTGCTTTTTCACAATAATATGTTTAGACAAACACATCCTACACACATCACACACCCACTACAAACTCCTGACACACTCACACACCACTACGAATGTTTTGATGACTAACTGACATGCCAAATGGTACATCTTCCCTCCTGGAAGCAGTTGACGCCATTACAGCGCCGGATGATGTTTAAGTTTCTGTTTCTGTTCCCTCACTTAGGGGAGAGCAGGGTAATGTGAGACACCACCTGTATTTAGGCAGCAGAACCCATTTGTGCCCATGTGACCATTTTGTTTCTGAGCTCCTTCCATCCCCCCATGGCCATAAAGATGAGCGGTTCATTTTGCTGAGGTAAGCAAGTTGTCCCCCCCCCCAATTTTTTTTGCATGTAAAAGTAAATTTTACCCCTAAGCTGGGGTAAAGTAAGACACAATAATACTTTTTTTAAAAAAAACCATCACGTGTTCATTGCTGTTCATCTTAGGTACATTCTGATAATTACCATTGCAAGGAGACATCCTGAATTTATGGGAAATGTGTAATTTTACCTGATCTATCTTTTTATCTCGCTTGGAGAGCAACAAATGTAAAAAAAAAAATCCCACTTTACCCCACTCTCCCCTATATATCCATGCAATATTCTTTATTATAGCACTGTCCTCCATTGGGAAAAGAGACGGAAACTCATCAGTGGGTAATCCTGTTGTCTAGTAGCTCCAGTTAGGGTTAGAGTTAGGTCAGGTGATCTAGGTCTCAACCATTGCAATTAGCTGCTGCATGAACACCTGTTTCCAACTAGTAGCACAGCATACGTTTGGTGGCATAACTGAAGCGTCAGCGGAAGCATCTGCCCTTGTGTCTCAGCCCCTCTGGTATGAAGACACTCTGGGGTAAAGACGTACGTGTCTTCCTGCGTGTGTCCACAGAGCAGGTACACAGAAAAAAACAAGCTCGACCCAGACGCTGCTCCAACAACACCTTGCAAAATGTGCCATTATCCTGTACCTGTGATCACTGGCTTCAGAGGAAGGTCGCACACAGCAAACCGCTTTCGCAACCTTCAAAACCTCCGCTCGCTAAAAGCAACTCCCCCGGAAGACACCCACCTGTTTATGGGACTGTGGAACTGCCAATCAGCTGTAAACAAAGAAGACTTCATTACTGCATGTGCAAACCACCTGTCACTTGAGGCACTGGCTCTCACTGAGACCTGGATCATACCATGTGACAATGCTACCCCATCTGCTCTCTCAATTAACCACACTTTCTCCCACACTTCTCGTGCATCTGTCCGAGGTGGTGGAACAGGCATGTTACTTTCCAACAAATTGATATACAGTCAGTTGCTACCCATCACTAAATACAACTCCTTTGAATACCATGCCATCCAGGTAACTGTACCGAAAAACTTCTTTTTGGTTGTCATATATCGCCAACCAGGTCAACTCAGAGACTTTCTTGATGAACTCGACACCCTGCTCTCTTCCATTCCTGAGCATGACTGTCCCACAATGGTCCATGGAGACATGAATATTCACCTGGACAATCCCAGCTCATCAGGCTTCCCGTCATTAATGTCATCATTTGATCTAAAACTAGTACAAAGTCCTCCAACTCACAATGCTGGAAAAGCACTTGACCTAATTTTGACCAGAAACTGTGCCATAGACACAATCTCTGTCACACCGCTGCGTCTTTCCCATCATTACTTCATCCGTTTCAGCACGACTCTACAAGGGAGGTCCACTGCTTCCTCCCCAATGGTCTCATTCTGCCGAAACCTCCGCAATCTGGCACCCAACCACTTCTCCTCTCTTGTTGCCTCCAATCTTCCTTCTCCCAGCACATTCTCTGCTTATGAAGTGAATGATGCCACCGAGTCACTCTGCTCCACACTCTACTCTTGTCTTAACAACTTGTGCCCATTAGCCACTAGACCAACTACAGCCTCTCAGCTGCACCCTTGGCTAAATGATACACTCCGGTCTCTACGCACCAATCTTAGCGCTGCGGAACGGAAATGGCGCAAAACAAAAGATCCTGGTGATCAACTGAAATTTCATGTCTTCATTCTCTGCCAGCATCACTGATGCAAAGAAAGCATTCTACACTGATAAAATTCTCAGCTCTACTGACTCTCAAACTATTTTCAACATTTAAAACTCTGCTCAACCCTCCGTCTCCACCTCCTACCAACAATCTATCAAATGACACCTTTGTCTCATTCTTCACTGACAAAGTGGCAGCTATAAGCAGTTTACTCAACTGGCCACTCTTGAACATTCGCTACCACAAACTCCCTCTAGCCCAACCATCTCAAGCCCTACTGCTTCATTTTCCTCTTTTTCCCCTCTCACTGAGAACTGTGTGTCCAAGCTTCTCACATGCAGCCGCCATACTACATGCCCACTGGACACCTTCCGACTAAGCTGCTCCAAGCTATTGCTCCTACAGTAGCCGCAGCAGTCACACATGTGTTCAAGGCTTCACTGACATCCGGTACATTTCCCACCTCTCTCAAGCATGCTCACGTTAAACCGCTGCTAAAAAAAACATCTCTTCCTCCAAATCATGTGGAGAACTACTGACCTATCTCTCTCCTGCCTTTTCTGTCCAAGATCAATGAAAGGGTGGCTTTCAAGCGGGTCACAGAATACCTCTCACAAAACTGTCTGCTTGTCCCTTACCAATCTGAGTTCAAAAGGGGCCACTCCACTGAAACTGCTCTGTTAGCAGTAACGGAATCCTTAAAAGAAGCCAGAGCGACTGCCAAATCCTCAGTGCTTATCCTGCTCGACTTATCGGCTGCATTTGACACTGTCAACCATGGCTTCCTTTTGTCCACACTCTCTAGCATGGGCATCACAGAGAAAGCACACACCTAGTTTGAATCGTATCTCACTGGACAGTCATTCAGTGTATCTTGGCTTGGACAATCCTCTACCAAGCACCATCTTACCACAGGAGTCCCCCAGGGCTCTGAACTTGGACCTCTTCTCTTTGCCATATACACCACCTCACTGGGTGAGATAATTCGATGACATGGCTTCTCCTACCACTGCTGCGCAGACGACACCCAGCTCTATCTGTCATTTCCACCGAACGACCACAGTGTCTCTGCACGAATATCAAACTGTCTCTCTGACATCAAAATGGATGAAATCCCACCATCTCCAACTCAACCTCTTTAAAACTTAACTACTTGTCATCCCAGCAAAACCATCCATACAGCACAATATCTCAATCCACAATGACTTCCTATCTCTGGCTCCTTCAAAGGCAGTTCGAAAAATGGGTGTTGTGATTGATGAACACCTGACCTTTAAAGATCATGTTGCCTCTGTTGCTCATTCATGCCGCTTTGCGCTGTATAACATACGAAAGATCAGACCATACCTAACACAACATGCCACCCAGCTCCTGGTGCAATCTACTGTCATCTCCCACCTCGATTACTGCAATGCCCTTCTAACTGGTCTTCCAGGCTGTACTGTGAGACCTCTTCAAATGGTCCAGAACGCAGTGGCGCGTGTGGTATTCAATCAGCCAAAAAGAGCACATGTCAACCCTCTGTTCATTGAGCTCCACTGGCTACCGCTAGCAGCATGCATCAAATTCAAATTGCTAACACTAGCATACAAAGTCCGAGACGGTACGGCTCCCATCTACCTGAATCCTCTTGCAAAGGCTTACGTCTCAGCCCGGCCACTCCGGTCATCACAGGATCGTCGGCTAGCAGTGCCTACACCACGCTCAGGACAATCCAGACTCTTCTCATGCATCGTTCCACAAATGTGGAATGACCTTCCAAGCACTACCAGAACAGGAGCTTCCTTTTCAATTTTCAAGAAACTCCTGAAGACCCTGCTCTTCAGACAGCATCTTCTAAACTAACACCCTGCCTGCACCTGTCCCCCCTCTCTACTGTCCACTCCTTGTTCCCTCCTCTCCATGATTGATGTCAAGTTGTTGTTGTTATTGTTGTTGTTAGCCTCAAGGGCAACATGCCGATTATCACTTGTAAGTCGCTTTGGACAAAAGCATCTGCTAAATACATAAACATAAACATATTATTGTTATTATTATTAGTGAGAGAAAAGGAAAACTATCTATTACTGAAATATTAGGTACAAATATTCAACATTATTTGTTAGACTCCTGCAGATTATTATTATTTATGTTTTCGTTTTTGTTACAGTTTATATAAATGAGTGTATCTCAGAAACTGTTTTATGGAAGCACTTCAAATAAATTTGTTGTTGTTTGAAATGATTGTGTGCCACTTTTTCATTGACAATTTTGAAGGATAAAGCTGTGGCATTTCTGTATGAAATGAAAATTATGTGTAAAACAAATAAACGATTTTTTTAAATTTCTGTATGGATAATTACATTTTTTTGTAAAATATTTAGTTGCTTTGAACATTTTACATTTATATTGTTAAAATTTAGAATGTAAGGGTTGTATTGATATATAGAAAGTTGAAATAGTCCCAAAAATGGCACCACAGCATGTGAAAATGTAAATATAAGTTCTGGCGAACTTGTTCAGGTCTTAAAGGGTTCAAATGTGTCAATGGTTTTCTTCGGTGGTGCGCATGCTAAATATGAAAGAACTAATAAACTGCTGACATTCTGCTCATTAACATTTTTCTTTATTTCAAATTTGGCTAGAAATCATTAGACGATCTAGCTTAATTCCGCCTCATGATGAATGAGTTATTGAAAGGCATTAATATGATGTTGTGTGAACAAGGAAAACACAAGTATATTAAAATGAAGAAGCTACGATGTTTGAGCTCTGTCACTGAAGTTTCTTTCTTTCTTTCTTTCTTTCTTTCTTTCTTTCTTTCTTTCTTTCTTTCTTTCTTTCTTTCTTTCTTTCTTTCTTTCTTTCTTTCTTTCTTTCTTTCTTTCTTTCTTTCTTTCTTTCTTTCTTTCTTTCTTTCTTTCTTTCTTGTCCCTTAGCAAATATCCACAGTTGTGAAATGCTTTCTAATCAGGCAACAAGTGAAAACACCTGTGTTTATGTACAAAGAGAAGCGGATCTTCAGTTTCCGCAGGGCTTTCCAACTGCAGTACTTAGAGTTAAGCATCTTTAATCGTAAACAAAATATCACCAGACTTTGACTTAACTTTACAAACAAAATAAATCTAAACAAATTCTTTCTCTCTTTTATTTTATAAATCCTTCAAAAAAAATCATTATAATATTATAAAACCTACACAAGTTTAAAAGGAATGTAGTTTTGAAGAGGTTTCACTAATATTGATGGTCTTTTCATTTAGATATTATTTTAACATGATCACTTTGTTATTTACTGACTTAATAAATAACCGTTATTTTTAAAAGGGGTGTGAGTTAAAACTTAGACTAATTTTACACGTTTTGTGCAGATTACAAAGCATCAAAGATGCTGAAACACGTGCTGAGTTTGCTCATTGTGCATGTGTGCATATAATTAATTTAATGAAGACTCAGATGGTCAGAGGACCACCCTGACTGAGACAGGGGACTGGGCACCACCTGGTGCTGTTTTCTCTCTCTCTCTCTCTCACACACACACACACACACACACACACACACACACACACACACACAAACACACACACACACACATGAACAAATTAACATGAACAAATCACTCCTTTCATGAGTGTGTTCCAAAGCTCACACTCAACAGTCCATCCCAAACCTCCTCCACCAAATCCTATTAACTGTAGTAAAGCAAGTATGCATGTAAGAATCTAAGTCCCATGTGGAGCTACAAGGAGAACGATGTGAAAATAAGGGTCCAGGCTGCTAAGGACAAAACCAAGCTTAAGTAATTTCTCCCTAGAAAGGGTTCACTGGTGCCCAAATGTTCTGTGATCCACTGGTGGTAAAGATATTGAAGAAACTTTTGAAGGGGGAAACCTTATCCCAACTTGCCTCATCGGCAATCTCTTACAAAATAGGCAGCACACACACACACACACACACACACACACACACACACACACACACACACACACACTCACACACACACTCACACTCACACACACACACACACACTCACACACACACACAGAGCAAATTCCACTGTTGATTATTTTCCAAATGACGCAACTAACCACTAATATTTTCATCCTCTCATACATGTTCTACATGTGCTTTGGGTGAATATGGATTTGTCTACAATGCTGCTGAGCAAAAAAGGGGAAAGTTGCTGCTACAATGTATTACAACTGTGAGTAGAGACTTTTTTCCTTGACCATCTCAGGCTAAAAATAAGGCCTAGTCCACACGTAGCCGGGGTTTTTTAAAAACGAATATCCGCCCCTCCAAAAACTTGCATCCACACCACTTCGTTTTAAAAACAAACTCTGTCTACACGTACCTGGATAAATACGTTGTTAAGGACATGCCAGACCTGTAGGCGGCAGTACTTCCCCCGTTCTTAACCTCGTCCTTCGTCTGTGGTCTTCGGCAAGGAGCAGTAATTCCGCTTGCAAAAACAAACAAGCAGAAAGCGCTTGGACAATTGATGGATCGGGTAGTGACAGAGCGCAGCTCTGAAGGCTTCCATGATGCCGGCTAGTGTAAACACAGGTCGCACACGTGATGTCAGCATTTTTTGTCGCGGAAAGTGACGTTGCGGACCTTAAAACTCCGGTTTTGTCCGTCCACACGCAGACACCCAAAACGGAGAAAACGCAGATCTTCACTTTGGCCGGAGTTTTTAAAAAGATCTGTTTTCGTGTGAAAAAACTCCGTTTTCGTGTGGATGACAGGCCAAAAACGTAGAAAAATATCAACGTTTTGGCAGATCCCCGGCTACGTGTAGACAGTGCCTAAGTTTTAATAAAAGGTTAAAAAAAGTTTAAAAAATGCTCATGAAATACGTATGTGGAGCAACCAGATAGGTAGGTTTTAACGTTGCATATCAGCAACGCCTGCCTCCAGAGGGTTAAAGGGATATTCCACCCCTAAGCAGTGTTGCCAACCGTTTTTGACTGAAAGTAGGTGAAGTTCCCCCCAAAAGTCGCTAGATGTCGCCAGATGATGTCACGTGCTAATTTGCATACGACGCAATTACATAATCTGGATTGCGTGATGGCGTCACCACATTTGCATCATGACGTCACCAGTCTTGTAGAGTAAATCACATAAAACCCACGTAATTTTATTTTAAAAAATTATTTAATTTATTTTTTAATATTTTATTAAAATAAAAACCCCATAGAATACAAAACAGCTGCCTTTAAAACATCAAGGAATGATGGCACAAAAAAAGGAAGCAATATTTCTATTGTGTCTGAAGAGAATGGAACAGGTAAACACAAAAATATTAAATTGATAGGAATGTATGTATGATTGAATTAAAATGAATTTTCTCTTGAAGTTTTCAAGTGCCTTGAGATGTATTTTTCTGTTGTGATTCAGTGCTATATATTGACCTAACAGATTATATATATATATATATATAGATATATATATATATATAGTTTTTGTTTGGTTTTGTTGTTTTTAGTACTTTTGTGTAAAAAGAAGCAGGCCGTATATAGTAATCATAAACGTTACATGCAAACTGCCAGTGACCTGAGGTGTTTGTCTTACAGTATTATTCTGTTTTTATAAAAGTTTTAAATGTGCTATGTTACTGAACTCATCATAGAGGATGGACCAGGAATAATTGGTATCATTTGTGAAGTCATTTTAATCATTTTTGCACATAAAATGCTGGTTTCATCTGTTCACTTTCATTGTTTATGCTAAGCTAAAACAGACGGGCTGCTGCCAGACCAGGGCCCTCATTTACCAACCGTACTTATGAACAGATCTGTGCGTACTACGTGCGTAGGAACGATTTTATGCATTGTGTGTTATTTAGCAATTTTTACTTGTGCGTAGAAATATTCCTAAATATAAGAACAGCTCTGACCATGTGTAGGAACAGCATCTAGTGATAGAACGGGGGAACCGTAGTACTGAAGGTCTCAGTCGTCCACACATGTTCCTCATCCATAAAGTATTCTACCCATTTATTTATGTCAGTGGAAAAACTGCTTTTTTGCTTAATTGATGCTAAAATCAATAAAAGACACATGTGACCGACGAAAATCTGACATTATATCATGGCTGTCCTGTGTTGGAGAATTTGGCACAGCGTGCACTCTGAAATCAAATTTTCATTTT
Source organism: Nothobranchius furzeri (assembly GCF_043380555.1). NCBI lineage: Eukaryota > Metazoa > Chordata > Actinopteri > Cyprinodontiformes > Nothobranchiidae > Nothobranchius > Nothobranchius furzeri. The sequence continues at coordinate 25,427,470 of NC_091756.1, forward strand.
TGGAGGGAACATAGGTTGCACTCTTCTAAATCTAAACACCCTTGATTATTTTGCGTGTTTAAAAATATTGTTAATGTTATTTAAAGTGACAATGTGTAGTTTTTACCATTAATCTCTGGAAATATCGAAATGTTGTTGTAAAGGAATTAAAAGATGCCCAGTTGTTGAAAAATATTGGCAGATCCATAACTTATAACCATAAAAATATGTTCTAAAAAACATGGGAGTGGGTCTAAGGATGTTTCTCAATGCCAAGGAACTTCGCCTTGATGTCTTGGCCCCGCCCCGGTTGCCTAGGAGCTATGTCATCAGGAACTGCCAAGGCGTGTTCCAATGTTCATGTTCTACCGAGACATGTGTTCTCTGTTTGTTAGGTTCTCTGTTTGTTAGCCATTTAGCTAGCTAAGCAAGAATACACGGGAAGTGTCTTGTAGCCTAGCCTTGGTCAAACATTTCCCATAATGCTCCACGGTATTTTCAAAAGGACGGCGGATCAGAAGCCAGCAGCTACTTCGAAGGAAATTTTCAAGTTTAAAAGTAAATCAACTAATTTAAAATGTTTTTTTTAGATCCAAAGAAGTTATCTATGGTTGGTTAGTTGCTTAGTAGTTGCAGCTTCGGTGGCTAGCGGGTAGTAACTCATATATTTAATTTAACAAATATATACACAATGTAAAAATTAAAAGGCTCGTTATATATTTATATTGAAATTAATACTTATAAAATATAACGTTATCTCCTGTGTCACGTGACATTACGTGACTGCCGTGGAAGCCGCGATCACGTGATGCAAGTCTGTTCCATGTAACCATTTTCTTTGACCAAAGAAGGACAGTGTCCTCGTAAGCAAGGCCCCGCAAGACATCACCTCACAAGGCCAGGCGCCTTGACATTGAGAAACACCCAAAGTCTCTGGGCGATGCCATATTGGATGTCATGTTTCCTTCTACGGAAGCCCACGAGGACAAAACACATGTAATAATTTGTAACAAATGCTATCAAAACTTTCACCAATAATAAACATTTTGTTTTAAAACTTTACCTCTTCACTCATAGCCAGTGATGAAAGGCTTGCCATTTTGCTGGAGGTTGCACTCCCAGAGATTTTTGACCCCAATGGCAATCTGTTTGGTAAGGTCTTACTCGAACACAAAAATAATGCTTGCTTGCAATCATTTAGGTATCTACTGTGCCCTATTGCCAGGGAAACTACACACTGTCACTTTAAGTTTGTGTATATGAGTGACATTTTTAGTTTTACAACTTTTATCCTAAAACCTCAGATTAACTGACTGTATGAGATGTACCCATTCTATCTAGCACTATAAAGCTATTCTTAAGTTACTAAGGCATAAATAAGGCATTCAGCTAATTACATGGGACACAGTACAACAATAATGTCATTAAGTTACAGAAAGGGGGTGCAGTGGTATTCTCCCATAGATTACGACAGACAAAGCATCTGTTTTCTCTGGTTGAAAAGTGAAACCACGTTATCTTATTCAAAAGACCAACCCATGGTTTTTGTTTTTTGGAACCAGGGTGACATGAAGCAGTAAGTCCCACATACCATCGTCACATGACCTCTGAATCAGGCAAAAATAACAAATTTCAATTAGGCATTTTTGATCGTACATAGATGATTTTCTATTTTTCAACCAGGATAATGTCCCACTTCTTTACGTTGACAGGTCAGGGCGGATTACATGCGTGTGGACAGCAGTAGCTCAGCAGGTGGAGTGGGTTGCCCAATATTTTGGAAGGCTGTAGATTTGATCTTAGCTCCCACCAGAGAATGCTGCTGTTGTGTCCTTGGGCAAGACACCTTGCCTTCTGGTAGTGGTTGGAGGGACCAGTGGCGCCTGTGTTCGGCAGTCTCGCGTCCGTCAGTGCGCCCCTGGGATACTGTGGCTACATTGTAGTTCATCATCACCAGTGTTTGAATGGGTGGGTGACTGATTGTGTTGTGAAGTGCCTTGGGAGGTTGTAGAACCCTAATAAGGTGCTATTTGAATACAATCCATTTACCATTTAACATACTGCAGCCAGCCACTGGAGGGCATTAACTTCCAGGATCCATTCATCAAATCAAATCAAATCAACTTTATTTATATAGCACTTTTCATACAAAAAATGCAACTCAAAGTGCTTTACAGATTAAAATGGCCCATGACGCCCAGTGGCGTAGGGCAGAAACCCCCACCAGTGCCAGGGCACTACCCGGGGAGCGCCCCGGCCGCCACCGCCCCTGACCACCGGCCCCAAGGCAGAGGGCTCCGCAGAGGAAACACTGGAGGATTTAAGATATATAACATATAAAATAATAAAAGCTAATAATGATAAAAAGTGATTATAAAGATAGTAAAAGAAAACATAATCATGTAAAAACACTAAGATGTAGATAAAATGATAAAAATAATAAAAGAGATAAATATGTATTTATAGATAAATAGTGATCAGTTAAAAGCTAAGCTAAAAAGGTGGGTCTTGAGCCTATTCTTAAAAGCCTGGATGTTCCCTTCGGACCTGAGGTCCTCCGGCAGCCCGTTCCAAAGGCGAGGGCCGTAATACTTGAAGGACACCTCGCTGTGGGTGTGAGTCTTAACTTTAGGGATAACTAGGAGACGGCTGCCAGAGGAGCGCAGAGACCGTGAGGGTTTATACAGTAAAAGCAGTTCTGAAAGATAAGAAGGCCCAAGACCATTAAGACACTTAAAAACCATTAAAAGAACCTTAAAATCAATCCTGAAACATACGGGGAGCCAGTGCAGTGATTTTAAAACCGGAGTGATGTGCTCCCGCTTCCTGGTCTTCATCAGGACACGTGCTGCTGAGTTTTGTAAAAGTTGTAAACCTGAGATGCTCTTTTTGGGAAGACCAGAAAGCAGGGCATTGCAGTAATCAATTCTACTGGTTACAAAAGCATGCACTAGCGTCTCCGTATTGGCCCGAGAGAGAATGGGGCGGACTCTGGCGATATTCTTAAGATGGTAAAAACCTATATTTGTGATGTTTTTAATGTGGGGGATAAAAGTCAGCTCAGAGTCGAAAATTCATCCAACCATCCATGTAACATGTACGTTGATGGCTAAGGTAGAACGTGTAACAGTACTTTAACGCAGTGGTTCCCAAACTTATTTAGCCGTGCACCCCCTTCTATGTCCCGACCATGTCGACGCACCTCCCCGCCCCCACATCGGGGCATGGCTTGATTTCATTTTAAATAAATATTTAGAGTGCCCAGGTAGCACATAAACAATGCAATTCAACAGTTTTCTTAAAGTAGGAACGTTTAACCTGTGCGGCCAGAGCTCTCTCCTTCCTTCTGCTCTGCTTAAACCTGAGCTGATCACCTGCTTGTGCGTAATCAAATGTCAATAGGGGGCAAGATATAGCCATGATGTTCACTTTTGCCTCAGACCGACTTATTGCTGTTTTATGGTGTGGCTGAATCTGCGATCCGCTGCCACGCTGACTGGAATAACAAATGCTGCAGTAACAGGACTTGTGGTCAGGTTCATGAGGAGTCACTGGCTGCAGCGGACTCGACTCATCCCAGAAGCTAATATCTTAATTTGACCTTGAATGAAAAATAACCTCTTAAAAGTTTTTATCACGGTGGAGACAGCGTTCATTTCTGCCTTCAGTCTGACTGCGCGCCGGAGTTAAAACAGCGTGCGCGCTTATTGAATCTGTGTGTGCGCGCGCACGCGCACGTGGCACAGCCGCTCAAGTCACCGCGTCTCGTTATTGGCGCTATTTAAACTTCTGCCCAGCCCAGATGTGCTCACTTGTGCACCCGTGAGCCGTGGTTCCGCTGGAACGCGTCTGACCTCTGACAGACGCACTCTGAACTTCAGATCTTCAGCGCGCTGTTAATAGCCTGAATGGGAATCATTTCTTGTTATTTTGTTACATCCACAATGTTCTGTGTGTGAGGTTTACAACGTCAGAACACCTGCATGAGACAGGTGTTAATTACAATCTGCCAGAATGACTCGCCACCTTCAGATTCCTCCAACATCGTTAAAAATGATCAAATACGGAACATATCGGCGTGCGCAGACCAGAGTGCTGAAGCTCGACGCATTGTTATTATGAAGCTATGGCACATGTGGAGGACACGTGCGCAAAAATATACTTGTTTTCAATTACATTTATTGTGCCCACTTACTTTTTCTTTGGCCCACCCACAAATAAGTTTCTACAATAATGGTGACACATGACAGACTTCTCTGAGCTCCGCAGCCATTACACTTTTCACCTAGCGCACTCCCTAGCGGCAGCTCACGCACCCCCAGGGTTGCGCGCACCACACTTTGGGAATCCCTGCTTTAACGCACTCATTTTGTAATGTTTCAACATAAGGGTTCCCTCTTTCCTAACTTGTTTGGCATGACTCGAGCAAAACGCATCGCTCTGGTGAAAATCCTGGTGTGAAGTAATAAACAAGGAAGAGTTGGCCTGACCTTTAAAGGTTATCTGAGTCTTGATCCAACTGGGCTGTGGATACTTTGTGGTGTTGGGTTGGGTGGGGGTGGTTAACTGAAGAAGAGGTTAGATTCTGACCAAGCGGCTGAGGGAAAATGCTAAACTTTAATTGCAGTAGCTGAAAGTAAAGAGTTGGGTCAGTGATGGGAAGAAGAGAATCATTAAATTAGGACACAAAAGCCAAGTTGGACAGTCACAAAGGAAATATCCATGAAAAGTATAGGCGTGAAAGGTCTTGGTGCTAATATTTTGTATTTGGGTCTGGCATCTTAGCTTTTTCCAGGGCTTTCCACACTGGGAAGAACTCCGGAAAAAAGTAAGAAATTGGTCAAACCGAACGAGCTGGATGGTTAAAAAGATGGTCACGATACGCACCTGGTTACCACCTGGTTCTTCAGTGTCAACAAGACATGTCTGCCCGGAGTCGAACATCAACTTCGATGTTTACTTTGCAGTGTTGACTCAGCTGTGTGAGCTTTTACTGCCACTGTTACAGGAGAAACAATAAAACGATGGAAATAAAGCATGGTGTGGGCAAGGTGTGTGTCTCTAATACATGCATATAAAAGTGTGTGCCTGGTGCATGTCCATGAATGTGCAGCTCACGTGTGTCTGAAAGCATGTGTGAGTGTGTGCAGGCTTGTATGTGTGTGTGCGTAGGCGTTTGGTATGCCTGCCAGTCTGGGGTTCTCCTGGCACTGAAGGCTTCCCACTGCAGCATCAGAGGTGACGAGGTGCGAGGGCGTATACACACACACACACACACATACACACGCTAAGGGTTTTTCTCAGTCTCATGCCAAAACGGGGAGAGGGAAAGGAAAAGACCAATGTGAGGTGCTGGGAAAAAAAGCAGCTTTAAAATGGTGAGGGCTTTTTCCACTGGCAGATTCCCACATCCAGCAAGTACACAGAAGTGACAGGTTACTAGGCCTGCAGTGACTTCTGCTCCCACACGCAAACAAACACACACAAACGATTAAAAAGGATCTTATTAAATACCCAGTGTAGAAGAATAAATATAAACATGGAATGCTGATGCCCATGACCACATCAGTATGATCTTTGGAAGTGTGCACGTATAAAGTACTAACAAAACATCTACTGGCTATGAGTGCTGCATGTCATTTCTTTTCTTTTTTTTATATATATATATATGTATATAAAAGGGTTTTGTTCTTTTGCTGAGATACAGGCCCCAAGATTTTTGGGGGAAATATTCCGTGATCTAACATGATAGAAGTGGAACTTTCTGGAAGATTTCATTCTATCCGGTGTAAACTAACACAGGAAAACGACATAAGCCACTTACTGTGGCGGTGTGATGGTCTGAGGCTGCTTTAGCCTAACTGAATCATCATTTGAAAATTCCCTCTTGTATTTACTTGGGGTGCTCTTTGCTGAATTTAGTTTGCTGAGCCGGAAGATTTAAAGGTGCAGTATGTAAGAATATAGTGAAAATTCAACACATTCTCACTCCCAGCGCGTCAAAAACAAACGCTTGGTCAGCCACCCTCCACGTCAGACCCCTGACGCCAAAAGTGCCATTTTTCGTTACTTATGTGCGAAAAGGGGGTTTTCCCTTATTTGACTGCAGATCCCAATGCAGCGTTACACTGATGCGATGGGATGTCTGCAGCCAGGGCACCAAACAAGCTCATTGTACCTCACCTTAACCTTATCCTCTTATTTAACCTTCCCCTCACCCCTATCCTAACCTTAACCATCTTGCTAGCGAACACGTTAGTGATGTGTCGATCGCTCTAAAAGCCGGCTCTATGAAGTGAACGTCGGGAGCCGCCTCGTCATTGGTCGAGTTTGGACCGAGCCAACGCGAGGGGGAGGTTTCAACTACCACGGTGGAGGTTAAAAGTAGAGGGTATTTGTAACCTCCCCCTCGCCAGATGGTATGTTCTAACGTTCCCCTTGGGTGTCAAATACGAAAATTGACAGTCAGACTCTGTCAGAGTCAGAATGCAGGGGAAACAAATGCTTGATCACAGTGAGAGTAACGTTTTAGGTAGCAAGAGGGTTAAGGTTAGGATGAGGGAGAGGGGAAGGTTATAAATAGTGAAACGTTAAGGTTTAGGTGCGGTTAAATGAGCTGGTTCGGTGCCGCATCGGTTAAATGACGGTTAAGGTAAGGATGAGGGAGAGGGGAAGGTTATAAATAGTGAAACGTTAAGGTTTAGGTGTGGTTAAATGAGCTGGTTCGATGCCGCATCAGCGGATATCTAATCACGTCAGTCTTACGCTGCATTGGGATCTGCAGTTACAAAAGGGAAAAAACCCTTTTCGCACATAAGTAACGAAAAAGGGCACTTTTGGCGTCTGGGGTCTGACGTGGAGGGTGGCTGACCAAGCATTTGTTTCCGACGCTTAGGGTGTGAGAATGTGTTGGAAAATTATACAGTGAGAAAATCCCAAAAGAGTCTGATGTTTCAGTCATTTTATGTTTATGTTTATTTATTTGGCAGACACTTTTATCCAAAGCGACTTACAATTTATAACCTGTAGGGCATGTTGTGATCTGTGGGGGAAACTGGAGTACCCGGAGGAAACCCACGCATGCATGGGGAGAACACCCAACTCCACGCAGAAAGGCCGCAGCCGAGTTTCGAACCTGCAACCTTCGTGCTGCGAGCCAACAGTGTTAACCACTGCGCCACCATGCAGCCCATGAACTTTAGAAGGAAGGTTACACTGAAACATATTTCAAATCCAGCTGGCTGTGGGGATTGTCAGTTTTCTCCTTTCAAAACAAAAGACGGAGGGACGTAACTGCTGTTTATCAGTGAGTGGGGAGTTGTCGTGTCTCCTACGAGCTAAAACTGCAATGCCGACAATTGTAATTTGACGACAGCCGGCAAAAAGGTCCAGATTGTTTAAAGTGGTTGTAGAAACCAAATTTTACCACAGGACGTCTTTTTTTTCCTTTCATTTCTACATAATGCACTTTTAAATGTGACATTAAAATTAAAAAGAGAAACAAAGGAAAGGATTGCAATGTTTTACTAACTCAGGCAAAGCAATAGGAAAAATACAATTTTTCTCTAAAGAGTTTAAGACGCTTTTATTGAGACAAAAAATAATCAACAAATCAATTAATTGTGATTATATCGTTGAATAGTGCAACAATGAAATAAGTTGTAATGCTCCCTCATCCTCTGCGTGCTGGCTGTGATGTTTGAGAGAAGTAAGGGTCTAGCTCCTGAATGTTCATGCCATCCTTGCTGGATTTTTTTGACATTTCTATTTAAAGTGCACTTTTCATTTTCCTTAATTAATGCATCACAAAAACAAAAGAGATATTGAGTTGAGGGGCCTAAATTCTGCATCTGGTGAATAGTTTCCCTATAAATCCAATGCAATCACATTAAGTACAATGAGAGCATTTTTCCTGATGTGAATGGTATTGTGCACCACATATGAACGGGTCTGCTGGCAGTGCCTATACTAGTGCTTGAAAGCCAGTGGCAGACAGTCACAGAGACTGTGGTGCATCCAACCAGTTCATGAAGCAATCAGCACTAAGAAGTGGAGCAGGTGATGGGACACATGAGTCACCTGTACCACAGAACCCTGCCACTCCCTGGGAACAAAACGGACAGAAACAATGAAGTTCACCAGGAAACGTTAAGTTTCCATTCATAATCACATCCTTTAGGCACATGACGAAAAACATCTGTCACAGTAAGCTGGACAGAGATTTCCCAACACCAATCAGTGGTATCCCTGAATGTAAATGTTTCTCTACTCAGTACACTATACTGCACGAGTTTCACTTCTGCTTTGACCTTTTCCTACTTTGACATGGATCACATATATTGTTATTATGGATCAAAAGCATGCCCTAATGACCCTCTGGCTCGCTGTCTGGGTCACGCTCTTTGTTATGTGGACTTCATTCTCACATATTAACAGACTGACTGTAGAGCCAGGGGAAGAGGTTTAGTTTGTAAAAGGCTGAAACATTCCCAAAAGCCTTTCAAATCAATCAACAGGAATTTGTTTTTTTCAGTTGAGTAATCTAATTGCTGTCTTCTTTTGTCAAATCACTGGTTTAGCTACTGATAAGGAAACTCGTGCGTTACAATAATTCAGCAGCGAGGTGTGTTGAAGCTGCCATCAGATGATCGGGACCTAAAAGAGCGGATGGTTCATCCAATCGCATTACAGCCAGTGAAGAATGAGGAAGACGTGACGAATAGTCTATGACTGCAGACCCGGAAACCTGCAGATTTGCTGCTGCAGGTGTGAATCTGCAGCTGTGCACTTCTTGGAGGGTCAGCGGGACTTCCCGAAGGTCCGCTCACCTTTCACCAGTCAGACGTCAGTTAATTATTTCCTCATCATAACCCAACTGGAACCTGTTCCTGATCATTGCTTTAGTCCTGCTGTAACACTGACTGTATCAGTCTCAGACGTGATGGGCGCTCAGGTGTAACTAGAACTAACCGTCTTTACCACCAGAAGTCCCCTGGAACGTATCTTTTGGCCAGTTGTGCATTTTCTGTGCTATCTACAATGAATGTTCTATCTAAAGTAATTTAATAATCAATTAATTAATCAACATACATGTTTATTATTTCATGACTAATTTCAGGTCTTAAATACACTAAATGAGTCTACTTGATGGTTTAATAATGATTCACTATCAGTTACATATTAATATCAGTATGAATGTTTAACAGATTTACTTCACATTAAGTGGAACCAGCCTCATCTGAGTAACAACAATAACACCACCGCAATATTCATTATGTGTTCAATACTTGTTCAAAACCGGATTTACATAGTACGTCTGTGTCTCTTGCAGTGTGCTGCATAGTGTTGGAACCCAAGTTTTTCCTTTTTTTTTGTGGTTTTTAGTGGTCGAAGGTTACAATTCTTCTACACTACTGCCTGTGTGTATATACATGTACTTTTGTTATTACTTTTCTTCAAATTATTCCCTTAAGTGTTGGTGTTGCTGTAACAAGTGAATTTCCCCACTGTGGGATCAATAGTCTATTCTATTCTGAGGGGCCCCTACGACCTTCAGATACATCAGAAGTCCACCCATTCGCTCCCTGCGAGACGCCTTCGCTTGCAGACCGGATCTCCAAGAACCTCCACTATCCTGGTGCATAGGCTATTTCAATGGTGTCAGAGTAGTTGATATTAATGTGTTAACTTTTTAAATTACATCCAACAAGCAGCTAAATTCATTTCATAAACCCAGACATCACACCTTCCTGAGTCACTTAGTGAAGCTCTTAAAACATGCAAGGTCATGTTTCATCAGAGTTCATTAATTGTCTCATTTAATATCTCTTTGAATCACCATTTATAATCATTTGTCTGACATCATTGTTGATAATGGAAATATAGTAATAAATTCATTTTCCTAAGCTATATATTTGCCTCTGTCAAATTGTTCTAAAGTGTTGTTTCCCTGGCATTACCCAAATTAACTAGTTTTATCATCAATCAAATATCAAAGGCTCAATAATATTGATAATCTGTATTTTTATGGAATATTACATTTTATTGAATAACTTTATATTCTATTGATAATTTATTAAAAGTAACCACATACAAAACCTTGCTAGTACCGGGTTGGACCCCCTTTTGTCTTCAGAACTGCCTTAATTAATCCTTTGTGGCATTGATTCAACAAGGTACTAGAAATATTCTTCAGAGATGTTGGTCCACATTGGCATGATGACACCATTCCATACCATACCATAGTTTATTTATATAGCACGTTTAAAACGCAGCATGGGAGCTGCCCAAAGTGCTGCACAGGCTAAAACAAAAAATGACCACTCTAACAAACTAAAACAGAAGATAAAAATACCAGTCAAAGCAGATAAAACATGATGAATACTAAGAACACATTAAAACATTGACACAATAAAGCACTAAAACGAGTCACTGTCTAAAAGCCAAATCGTAAAAGTGGGTCTTTAAACGAGATTTAAAAGCCGCCAGAGATGGAGCCTGCCGAACTCCAGTGGGCAATGAGTTCCACAGCTTTGGGGCAGCATGCACAAATGCTCGCTCACCCCGCGATTTGTATCACATCCACAGCGTACACAGCAGCAAAAGGTCAGCCGACCTCAACGTGCACGTGGGTACATATGGAGTGAGCAGGTCAGAGAGATAGGGAGGTGCCAGGTCGTTGAGTGCTTTAAATACAAAAGTCAAGAAGTTAGTACTCTGAAAATGACAGGGAGCCAGTGAAGCTGTGCCAAGACAGGGGTAATATGGCTACGTCTGAGTGCATTCGTCAAGAACCTGGCAGCTGTTACGCGAGGGTACACAGGATAAACCCAAATGCAGGAGGCAGGATGATTAGATCCAATACTGAGATATTTTAATAACAAAAAGTCACCACATGAGTGGGAAAAAGGACTTCACAGGACTTTACTTGAAACAAAAACTACCACAGACTCTAAAGCCCTTTTCAGACAGACATTCTGGAACATTTGTGGACAATTCAATCTGGTTTTTAACCGGAACTGTGTTTTCAGACACACCACTTTTGTACCGGAACTTGTCCTTTCGGCTGCGTTCACACAGCAGGGAAAAGTTCCAGATGTCTGACGGCGGCGGGGGGTGGTGGGGGGAGAGAGAATCGGACTCATGTTAAGAAGAAGAAGAAGAAGAAAATATCATTTCTATAGCGCCTCTCAAGATAAAAATCACGAGGCGCTTAAGCATAATTCTGCGCACACGAAGACGCATAAGAGACCTGGATGATGACGCTCAATGGTTAAAGGAATCACTGAAACAGTGTGAAGCGCTCCGTCGCGCGTCTAGACGGTACCGTAGGAGGCGAGCTGCCGTGGTTCGCCGCATGCTTCAGCAGCGGGCTATCTAGGTGCGCACAGCGTCCCCCGGTCCCCCCCCCCCCCCCCCCCCCCCCCTGTCCGGAACTTTACCTCACCAATCTGAAGCAGCCACCCTGTCCGTAACATGTCCGGACCTGTTACTAGGGGCTTCGTCCGGATAAATTCCGGAACATGTTATCCGGATGTTTGTATTCAGACAGAAAGGTCTTACGGACAGATTCCGGAACATTTCCGTTTTTCATGGCCTGTCTGAAGGGGGCTTTAGCAATGCTATAGACACCAGCAACACTACACAACAACGCCACACCATGCACTGGGAGCAGCTGCTTAAAGACATGGTGTGGGAATGAGGAAATTGCAGTCAGTTGCGGCACTCCCCGGTGCTCCAAAGAGCGGCAGGAACTGCAGGAAGAGCCACAGCCAACCTACATAGAGAAAAAAACACACATTAAAAACAATCATGAGGAGTAACCCATAACAGCAGCAGCGTTCTGGACGACCTGTAGCCAATTCAGGGCAGAGACTGGAACACCAACTAGGAGGGCGTTTGCGTAGTCAAGGCGAGAGGTAATGAAGGCATGGATGACTGACTCCAAATGCCTCAGTTTCAGGATTTGTCTAAGGCGAGTCGGGCGGCAAAGCTGATAAAAGCAAGACCTCACTACGGAGTTTATCTGTGGGGCCATTGTGAGTTCAGCATCCAGCTTTACACCGAGACTTGTCACACATTGTTTGGGGTTTAGGGTTAAAAGGTCACAAACAGGGTGACAGCCATGGTGGTTGCGGGGGTCAATAAACAATAAAAAAACAATAAACAAACAATAAACTCAGACTTCTTTTCATTTAACTTTAAGAAGCTGGATGCCAGCCAGCCCTTCACGTCATCTAAACATGCAGTCAATCGCGAGCCCGCATTCTTCTCATCCATTTCTACATATAGTTGACAGTCATCAGCATAAATGTGATAGCTGGGGTCATGCTGATTCAGGATGTTGCCCAGAGGCAGAAGGTAGATAGAAAACAGCAATTGTCCAAGAGCGGAACCTTGTGGCACCCCCCAAGGCAGTGGAAGACAGGAGGATGCACAGTCACCAATCTGTACAGAGATGGATCGGTTTGATAGGTAGGAGGGGAACCATTTATGCGCCACCCCCGTCACACCAACCCAAGACCCAAGCCGATCCGTATCAAAAGCTGCTGAAAGGTCCAGCTGGAGCAGCAGTACTCTAGACCCAGACTCAGATGCCACCAGAATGTCATTTAGCACCCTAATCAAAGCAGACTCAGTGCTAAGGTGTGGTCTGAAGGCGGACTGAAACAAATCCAACAATGAGTTGCTGTTCATATGAGCAGAGATCTGACCATGAAATATTTTCTCAAGGACCTTCAAGAGAAGCAGGACATTCAATATAGGGCGGAGGTTCTCATAAGTGGAGACATCCAGACCAGGTTTTTTCAATATCGGTTGAACTACCGCATCTTTAAAAACCTTAGGGAACACTCCAGTGCTGAGGCTAATGTTTAAAATGTTCATGAGTGCCGGGCTCAGTGCAGACACCGAGTCGCACACCAATTTAGCCAGGAGGCAATCCACCAAAGAGCCAGCTGGCTTCATGGAGCTAATCAGTTTCATCAAGTCAGCAAGCTGAACTGGAGCAAAGTCCGAGAAGGCAGGTGGGTCCGGCGGTTCCACATGGATAGTGTGTATTTGAGGATGGAGGCTAAGCCTAATACCAAGGATCTTGTTTAGGAAAAAGCTCTGTAGCTCTGTGCATAAAGCAACAGTGGGATTTAGACCATCAGACTCATTTAACAGCAGCAAGGAGTTGATTGTGCTGTACAGCCTAGACTGGTCTCCGTGATGCTGTGAAATGATAGCAGAAAAATAGTTGTTACGAGCAGATCTAACTGCTCTCTGGTAGCGTGAAAGTGCATCACCAGGAGCAGCCGAGAGCATGACAGTCTGTCTCTCTTCCACCTCCGATCCAGTACCCTACACAGAACACGGATGGACATGGTCAGCAAAAATACTCAGGTAGGCTGTGGCGTTGAATCAATGATCAATTAGTACTAAGGGACCAAAAGTGTGCCAAGAAAATGTCCCCCACACCATTACACCACCACCAGCTCCCTGAATTGTTGATTCAAGTCAGGATGGATCTATGCTTTCATGTTGACGATGATAAATTCTGACCCTACCATCCGATGTTGCAGCAGAAATGGAGACTCATCAGACCAGGAAACATTTTTCCATCTTCTATTGTCCAATTTTAGTGAGTATTAATGAATTGTAGCCTCAGATTACTGTTCTTAGCTGACAGGAGCGGCACCTGGTGTGGTCTTCTGCTGCTGTAGCCCGTCTGCCTCAAGCTACAGTCGACCACCGCTCCCGGGGCAGAGGGCCCCTACAGAGGAAACACTGGATTAAAATGAGTAAAAATATAAAAAAAGAGCTAATATAAATGACAAAAGTTAGAAAATAAGTAATACATAAAATCATATAGACAGTAAAATAATAATATTAAATAATAAAACTGTGCTAAAATATAATCATATAAAACATGCAAAGCAAGTAATAAAATATAATCATGTAAAATGAGAAATAAAACTGTAGTAAATATTTAGTTTAGTTTAGTTTAGTTTAGTTTATTTGTCATATGCAAGTTAGCACAGGGTCAACATTGCAATGAAATGTGTTTGACGAGCAGCGGTCTCTCAGCAGCATAATAAAATAGAAAAAAAGAACAAGGTATAATACAGTAAAAGCAAAATATTAGAGAGTCATGCTAAAAGTAAAAGCTTACTAAATAGATAAGTAAGTATAGATGACTAAATATAAATATATCTAAAAAAAAGTGAGTAGTAACATTAAAATGAGGTAACCAGTGCAGGTTAAATTTTACTTGTGGAGCTGCAGGGTAACATCTGTATCCTGTGTTGTGTGTGTTTAAGTGTAATGGTTGAGGTGTCGTATGGCTTGGTGGTAGAAACAGTTTTTAAGTCTCGTAGTCCGAGCAGGCAGACTCCTGTAACGCCTGCCAGATGGTAATGAGGAGAACAGCTGATGCGCTGGGTGGCTGTGGTCCTTGATGATGCTGTGTGCTTTCCGGAGGCATCGCTGGAGATAAATGTCCTGAAAGGCAGGAAGCCTTGTGCCAGTGATGTGCTCTGCTGCTTTCACCACTCTCTGTAGTGATTTACGGCTGCTGGCAGAGCAGCTTCCATACCAAACTGTGATGCAGCTCGACAGCAAGCTCTCAATAGCACACCTGTCGAACTTTGAGATGATACTCGTGTTCATGCCAAACTTCCTTAGCCTCCTGAGGAAGTAAAGCCGCTGGCGAGCTTTCTTGATAACAGCGTCTGTGTGGAGGGTCCAGGAGAAGTCCTCAGTGATGTTGACTCCAAGGAACTTGACCCTTTCGACCATGACACCGTTGATGTGGATGGGTCGGTGTTCCCTGACTGGTCGTTTCCAGTAGTCCACTATCATTTCTTTGGTTTTGCTGATGTTGAGAGACAGGTTATTATCCAGGCACCACTCGTGCAATGCTGTCACCTCCTCTCTATAGGCCGTCTCATCATTCCCTGTGATGAGGCCTATGATGGTCGTATCATCCGCAAACTTGATGACGATGTTGGACTCATGTTTTGCAACACAGTCGTGTGTGAACAGGGAATATAGGAGGGGGCTAAGCACACAACCCTGGGGCGTACCTGTGTTTAGGATGAGGAAGTGTGTTTGCCCACTCTCACCACCTGGGGCCTGTTTGTAAGGAAGTTTAGAATCCATCTGCAGATCGGTGTTCCCAGGCCAAGGTCGACAAGCTTCATGGCAAGTTTTGAGGGTATAATGGTGTTAAATGCCAAGCTGTAGTCGATGAAGAGTATTCTTGCATATGTATTCCCTTTCTCCAGGTGAGTGAGGGTGGTATGTGTTGCTAGGGCGATGGCATCCTCTGTGGCTCTGTTTGTCCTATAGGCAAACTGAAGAGGGTCCAGTGTGTCAGGGAGAGAGGAGCAGATGTGACATTTGACCTGCTGCTCCAGGCACTTCATGATGACGGATGTCAGCGCCACAGGACGGTAGTCATTCAGACAGGATACCACTGATTTTTTGGGAACAGGAATGATGGTGGATGCTTTGAGGGCCGTGGGGACCACCGACTGCCTCAGGGAGAGGTTGAAGATGTTGGTAAAAACATCTGCCAGCTCGTCTGCACACACTCTG
The DNA here is from genome assembly GCF_043380555.1 of Nothobranchius furzeri. Classification (NCBI taxonomy): domain Eukaryota; kingdom Metazoa; phylum Chordata; class Actinopteri; order Cyprinodontiformes; family Nothobranchiidae; genus Nothobranchius; species Nothobranchius furzeri. Next base: position 25,443,031 of record NC_091756.1, read on the forward strand.
AGTAGCCGGCCTGGGATGCCGTCCGGTCCTGGAGCTTTGTGAAGATTGACCTTTTTAAAGGTCCATCTCACAGCTTCTGTTTTCAGAGTTAAGGTTACAGCCCCACTGTCCTCCTGAGGGTAGAGGATCTGCTCTCTGTTATCTTCATCGAAACGAGCATAAAAGTTGTTGAGCTCGTCTGCGAGAGATGCAGTGGGCTGAACACCAACTGTGCTGACCTTCTTGTAATCAGTGATGCAGCACAGTCCATTCCACAGTCGTCTGGTGTCGAAGCTGTGGTAGCTGGACTCCGTTTCGTCCCTGTAGTCCTTCTTGGCCTTTTTTATGGACTTTCGGAGGTCATACCTGGCTACTTTATATGCATCAGCATCCCCGGAATTAAACGCAGAGGTCCGCACTTTTAACTTGGCGCGAACGTCTTTGTTCACCCAGGGTTTCTGATTTGAATATATGCGGACAGTGGTTTTTGTGATGATTTCATCCATGCTCTTCCCAATATATCCAATGACAGAGTCCGTGAGTTCATTGATGTTACCATCAGCTGCATCCACAAATATCTGCCAATCAGTTGTCTCAGAGCAGTCCTGCAGGACCCCCTCAACCTCGGTGTCCCATTTGTGAACAACACTGGAAGCTGGTTTTTCCTGTTTTAGTCTTTGTCTGTATGCAGGCAGCAGCAGAATGGAACAGTGGTCTGCCTTACCAAAAGCTGGGTGGGGGAGGGGTTTGTAACACTCTTTGAAAAGAGTGTAACAATGGTCCAAAGTTTGATCACCTCTTGTGGGGAAGGAGATGTGCTGATAGTACTTAGGGAGAACCTTCTTCATGTTGGCTCTATTGAAGTCTTCCAGCACAATAAAGGCAGCTTCTGGATTGATATTCTCTAGTCCAGTAATGATGTCATACAGTTCGTCCATAGCCATAGCGCTATTTGCGTGTGGTGGAATGTACACAGCTGAGAGGAGAACTGAGCTGAACTCCCTCGGGAGGTAAAAAGGCCTGACTTTAATGGACAGCAGCTCGAGGCTCTGAGAGCAGTAATACTCACATCTCCAGCCCACAAGGTGTTAACCATAAAGGACACCCCTCCTCCCCTCTTCTTGCCTGAGGCCTTCGTTCGGTCTCCTCGGTAAACAGTGAAGCCCTCCGGCGTGATGGCGCAGTCGGGGACGCTGGGCTCCAGCCATGTCTCTATGAAGGCCAGAACGCAGCAGTTCCTGATGTCCTGTTGGTGTTTAATCCGAGCGCGCATCTCGTCAAGTTTGTTGTCCAGAGACTGAAGATTCGCGAGCAGGATGCTGGGGAGAGGTGGCTTGCCGTTTCTTCGTCGCGTTCGGCACAAAACTCCGGCGCCCTTTCCCCTCTTTGTTTTCCCTCGACGCCGCGCGAGCAAACAAAGGATCCCAGGCAGCACAGCATCCACGGAGTCGAAACCTGCTGTAAAGTCCGAACTGGCTGACGATCGTAGCTCCAGAAGCGATTGTCTGTCATACCGAGTTTATGATCGCACTGTGCGCACAGTAATAGAAAGCAGAACAAAGTAAATAATAACATTTTTGCTGAGATGACTGGGAGCTCTCGTCGGTGCAGCCATCCTACGGCGCAACCGGATGTGAAACCGGTTAGATAAAAGGTTAGATAAAAGCTAACCTAAAAAGGTGGGTCTTGAGCCTGGACTTAACAACGTGAACATTCTCGGCGGCCCTGAGTTTCTCTGGCAGCTCGTTCCAGAGGCGAGGGCAATAACACTGGAAGGACGCCTCGCCGTGAGTGTGTGTCCTGACTTTAGGGATGACCAGGAGACACCTGCCAGAGGAGCGCAGAGGCCGTGAGGGTTCATATGGTAAAAACAGTTCTGAGAGATAAGAAGGCCCAAGACCGTTAAGACACTTAAAAACCATTAGAATAACCTTAAAATGGATCGTGAAACATACGGGAAGCCAATGCAATGATTCTAAAACTGGTGTAATGTGCTCCCGCCTCCTGGTCTTCATCAGGACACGTGCTGCCGAAGTTTGTAGAAGTTGTAAACCTGAGATGCTCTTTTTGGGAAGACCAGAAAGCAGGGCATTGCAGTAGTCTATACTACTGGTGATAAAAGCATGCATCAGCATCTCCGTATTGGCCCGAGAGAGAATGGGGCGGACTCTAGCGTTGTTCTTTAGATGATAAAAACCTATATTTGTGATATTTTTAATGTGTGGGATAAAAGTCAGCTCAGAGTCAAAAATCACACCCAGGTTCTTCACTTGTTCAGATGGATTAAAAGACAGAGATTGTAATTTCGGTAAAAGCTTCTCTCTCTGGGCCTCAGGACCAATGACTAAAACTTCAGTTTTGTCCTGGTTCAACTGGAGAAAGTTCTCTGCCATCCAGGATTCAATGTCTAAAATACAGTTAAAAAGTGCATCCATTGACCGAGAGTCATCAGGAGACAAGGAGATGTACAACTGTGTATCATCAGCATAACTGTGAAAGTTAACCCCGTGTCTCCTGATGACTCAGCCAAGAGGGAGCATATAAAGATTAAAAAGGACTGGGCCTAAAATTGAACCCTGGGGCACACCACATGTAATCCCATGGACCCTAGAGGAACAGGTATCCAAGCTCACCATGAAAGTCCTGTCTGTGAGGTAGGATGTGAACCATCTATGTACAGCACCAGAGAGGCCGATCTGTTTTAAACGAGTTAAAAGAATAGTGTGGTCTACTGTACTGTTTTACATTTTTTGTTTTTGTGAAGCGCCTCGTGATTTTTCTCTTGAGAGGCGCTATAGAAATGATACTTTCTTCTTCTTCTATTCTATTATATTCATTCATATCAGCCAGTAGAAAATAAAACGTTTGAGGAATTTTGGCCTTTCCAGGCTTCCGTACCAGTAACCTGGTGATGGAGGAGGGGTTTGTCTCACAAACAGGAAAGCGGTGAATTAAAATACTAGGATTCCTAATGTTTTAATTCACTGCTTCACCATCTAATGTAGGAGAGAACATGTGAGTGAGTCACCACGGTAGGAAGCCCAGCTTGCTGTGGGCGAGCAATCTGTGGCTGATGAGTGAAATCAAAAGAAAAACATTCGGGACTGAAGCTTCGTCAACACTGGCTAGCGATGCGGCTGCATTTCTAAATAAAGCATTTCATTTTGGCGGCGTGCTCAGCCACAGCTCACGATCATCGCAAGCCAAAGGGATCACAATTTACCCACTTTTTAGCATGTTTGGTTATTTAACGGCGTCTAAATTTTGATTGCCCAAACCATGAGAGAAAATACAGACAGTACTAGTTAATCCTAGATGCTATTCCCTGGTTTCCTGGTGAATTTAAGCATCTTAAACCTTTGTCGGCTGTGCTGAAGAGAAAGGTACAGAGCCAAATTATTGAATTAATTAGCTGTGCGTTCTCCTGTCCTCTGTCCTCCGGGCCACACACACATGGGACTGTCTCAGCTGTTATTTTAGTTAAGGAGTGTGCACGTACAGCATGTGCGCCTCGTGCACGAGCCTACTATTGAAGCTTCCATTACGCTTTTGGCCTGAGGGGCCAATCACGTGCATACAAATTCAAAAGTCCATAAAGTCCCTTTAAACCTTGTACTGATGATTTGTGATTTACACACCAATACGTTTCCATCAAAAATAATATCGGTGGAAGTTCTATTGTAGATTTTTAATTTTTCTGGTGAGAAACACAATTGAGCAATACTTTATTATGAAGTGAATGACCACCATTCATGTTCAGTGTAAAATTGTGTCACTTGTAGTAGAACAGATTCAAGCCTATTTATGTGGCAAAATATAGTGTTAACATTCAAGAATCTACATTTTTTTAATGACAAACTTACCTGATGATGTGTGCAGATCACATCTGGTTGTGAAAAATCCGTAGACACTAAAGAGAGCTAATTGCTGTGTGATGTCAAACAGCAAGGGTGATAGAGCGGTGAGTGTGACTCACTCTGTTTTCCCACTTACTCATTATTTGGTGACTGAGATTTCACTTAACACCCCAGCCTAGTCTCGAAACAATCCAGACGCTCCTTCACATGTGAGTTAGAATGTCACTAATTACCGTCTGTTCTCGCCATACGGACGCTCAGGTCGCAGACGGGTCATACAGGTAACGCTGCAGCCACAAGAGTCCACTTCTGCTCATTTATCCATCGTCGATGAAATTTAAAAGGAAATTACTTTCAGAAGACTGAACCTGACAGTTCTTTATTGAAGCAGAGTAGAAAACAGCTGTTCTTTCTGATATTTGAAACACTCCAGTACTTTGTGGGTTTCTTAGCTTGAAAGAATCTTTGATGAAGTACGCCATTTCCCAATATTTTAGCTCTTCATAAGAAAATATTGAATACTAATTGATTCATATTTTCTGGACAGATGACTGGCATGGCAGAATTCATAAAGGAGATAGGAGGACTAAGCCAGTTGATTTGAAATGTCAAGAAGAAAATAGTCCGGTCAGATAAAAGCCACCTCTGGTAAACTGGCTAAGAAACTTTTGCCGATGTGGTCAAGTCCATACTTGATAACTGGAATCGCACCAAAGGGGGAGTGGGGGGGAATCCATGAACTCTCCCTCGGTTCGGTTCTCTGTTTCAAGTCACACAAGTTCTGCTGAGTGTATGTGTGTGCGTGGATAGAATTCATATTGCTTGGGCAGTGCAGAGCAGTTAGAGAGACACATTGGAAGGCAATACTGACAGCAATGACATGCAAAGAGGCATTGTTGCAAAGGAACTGTGGCTCATGCATCACCACCAGTTAAGTTCATCCTTGTGTAAAACACTATTCTGCTGCCTCCAGAAGACATGCCACCGAACCACACTAAAATTCATCTACCCATTCAGCCGTCCATCTTCTTTCGGCTTACGTAAGGTCAGATCAAAGAGATAACAGAGGGATGACTAGTGTCCACAGATCTCAAGCTCAATTTGTGTCTTATTGTATGGCCACTGCACAGTTTACACTGCCATCTTATAATCACCAAAGCAGGGCTCTTGGGGAATGAGTGCAGGCCAGGGAGCAAAGTTGGAATTTTTCTCTAGAAAGTTCTGGACAGTATTTGTCCACAGTAATACACATACAATTTCATAAAGGGAGGCTATATTTATCTGCTCCTATAGCTTATGAAAAGTATTAGAAACATGACAAATATGGTACAGAAGATTTATGATATATAAATAATTTGCTATTAATCGTGAGTTAACTATGAAACTTTTGCAATTAATCGCAATTAATAGTTTTGTCGCTTGACGGACCCAAGTTTAATTCTACTGTCGAAAACAAATGTCAAGTTTTTCTCAACATGATATTGCAAAAATAAACATCTTTTACATAGAATAATTTTATTTTACTGGTAATGAAAACTTTGTGTTGCAAATCTGTGTCTAAAATTCTGAGAGTGAAACCGCAGGTACATCTATGAAAAAAGAGTGTCAATTCAAGGAGGGGGCAAAAGGAGAGAAATCAGGTACCTTTAGAGTTTGACTGCTCTTTTTCCCTTGAGAACTTTGAGCTAACTGCCGTTTGTTTTCCTAAAGAAGTATTATGCCAGAATACTTCATTATAGCCATAACAGAATTATGGCTGAAGGGAACAAGAATTGCACTTGAAGTATAGCTGGTGGGAGTTATTCCGGGAGCAGAAAGATTAGATTATTCAAGTGCAATTTCCATTTCTTTTTTTTAAGACTTGCAATTAAAGAGGGGCATAAAACAAGCTGGAAATCTTAAAAGTAGTTGTGATTATTTCCATGCAAATCTATCCATTACTTTTTTCAACTTCTGCAGTTTTACTGCCACAAAGTTTACGACTTACCTTAAACAAAACCTATTTTTTCTCTCTGCGGTGGGCCTTCTTGTTCAGGTATGGGATATTTTTAACACTTTATGCAGAGGAGACAGAAATAGTGCGCTATAATATTTATGAGCATATTCCATCAAGTGATTTAAACAGATGCAAAAACCCGGCTCTTATTTTGGGAGAAGTAGACTTTAATAGATCAACCGGACTAGAAGGAACGAATTGGTTCCAGACTTGCACCATCAACCTTACCTGAACCTTGAATTTCTTTGTCTGTGCAGGATTTAGTCTGCCTAATTTTAACTTTGAATGAATTTAATCCCAATGTGGTACCATCAACATTACGTCGTAAACGGCTGCCCAGTCGCTTTATTATAGCGGGGATGCCTTTTAAAAATGACTATTTTTTATTTGTGTTATTTGTTTGATTACATTTTGTATTTCTTTCCCCTAAATCAGGGGTGCATTTGCAGAGTGAGGTCTACCCACCCCAAGGTAAAACTTTCTAGATCCATCATTTATTTTTACAGCTGTTAGGTCCATAGAAAGCTCTTTTCTTGTCTAAATCATCTCCAGCTAGTGGACCTACTTTGCTGGTTCTTTACTTTGAGGAGATGAAAACTGGTCCCACTCTGTTCCCGATACATTCTCAAAAATGGCCATTTATCAGTAGGTTGGTTTAAAAATGAGGATCTTTTGTTACGTGAATGTTTATGATTCTCGCATGGCGCTATGGGATTGTGTGGCAAGAAACAGTACATTTTGAATATAATTTGTTTTGCATGTTTGGAGAAGGATTTAGCAAAGCAATGGATCATTCTTGCTGTCAATCTGCATGCCGGCGCATGATGGAACGCTGGTCGCATTACTCCCGTTATTATGTAACCAGGAAAACACTTAGCGTCATGGTTATATCAGTTGTGAATTCACATGTTCATCCAAAAGTAAGAAATTTAAAGTAAGTAATTCATGCCAAGTTGAAGACGCGTTTGCGCATTGGATCTGTGGCATATGCAGACCAAAATCCTACAAACAAAGCTCTCGGTTGGCTCTCGCTGGTACACACTGTAAGCTGGAAGAGTTGGGAAGAAAATTAAGACCAAGCTCATCCTATAGGCTGAGATACAAACCACATTACCTAATCACAAAGTCACTCATAATTAGTTCACCCAATCACAAAATCATGTGTAAATAAATAGTTGCTAGGTGTAGGCAAGAAAGACTTTCTGCTTCAGGTAGTGTGCTCGTTGCTGCTTCCAGGCAGACAAAGTCAGGAAGAACACACACTGGATTTGAAAACCCTCAGATGTTCCTATGTGTGTTATTTTGAGGCTTGGCAAACATAAACTGTGGCTTCTGGTCATGACACCTTCTTTGTAAAAATATACATATAATGTAAATATATGTTTACAATGTAAATGTAAATATATGTATATAATGTATATGTAAATATATGTATACAATGAAAATATTAGGGATGAGCGAGTACACCACTATTTGTATCTGTTCAGCCAACTAAATTATCTTTATCTGTATTTGTACTCGGAATGGGTGTGGCATAACCCAGAAGTGGGTGTGGTTTACATCAATATATTATTTAAAGTCTGAAATTGATATGGATTGATCAGAAGTTGATATGTGTGTGGTTTATTTGAAAACTATTTACAGAGCAGCCTCAGAATAGAGATTAAATATTTTTGATCACAATAGTAAAGGAACTATTACAAGTGTTTCAATAAAATCAGAACATTAATATTTAAGTGGGATTAATACATCTGAACTCATGCAGTAGGAACTAGGAAATGAAATGGTAGAACCAGACACAACTTTACTTATATTTTTTATTTTAATTTGATTAAACTGATTTTTTCTTAACATTTTTGGCATTTTCCCACACAAAGTTAAACAAAACAATGTTGATTGAGGTGTGTGTGTTTGTGTGTGTGTGAGTGTGTGTGTGTGTGTGTGTGTGTGTGTGTGTGTGTGTGTGTGTGTGTGTGTGTGTGTGTGTGTGTGTGTGTGTGTGTGTGTGTGTGTGTGTGTGTGTGTGTGTGTGTAAGAGAGAGAGAGAGAGAGAGAGATAGGGGGAGAGAGAGGGAGTAAAAAAAAATCAAAAACCCGACCGGAGCGGAGGTAGAGACACAGCACGTCAGCTCTGTCTTGTCAAATGCACAATGTAAGTTACGAAAAATGTTGCTTTAAATATTCAACCGAAAAAGAAGAAAACCTAGGGAAAACTGAAGAAACGTGAGCAACAGTGAAGCAATCACAGCGAGATCCGTTACTGTCTGTGTGCATGCGTGGACGAGCCGGACGGACTGCGCTCCCGGCCGGCTAGAGAGTTTTGTGTGTAGGGAGGGGTAGGCGCTCTATGTGACTGGCCAATCACAGAGCGTGAGGACAGTGAGTTCCCCAATGAGGATTTTCCTTCAGCATGATTACAGATATTTATGAGGTTTACTCGTTTCATGCTCGTATTCGTCAAAAATGCTTTATCCGTACCGGATACTCGTCTGAAACGAGTATCCGGCTGATCCCTAGTAAATATATGTAATATAATGTGAATGTAAATATATGTATACAATGAAAATGTTAAATATGTATACAATATTAATGTGAAAATATGTATTTAATGTAAATATTTGAATGCATTTGTAACGTGTCAAAGGTTCTCTGATTTGTGGCAAAGGTCACATTTGCCCAGCTGTGTCAAGCTGGGTCAAACAGTACTTTTGAATCCACAGATTAACCCAAGGAGCCACAATGTCTGTTCAAGATCATAACACCAATATCTGCTGTTCCAACGCTACGAAGGACACTGCAAGTCACGATGATAATAATTAGATAATAATTAATAAATTCATTGTAAATTATACTAAAGTACAATCATCATAACATGATCACTTGGTTCAATATAAATGTATTTTAATTACAAGAAATTGATTATTATGCTTTGGGTATAATAATAATAATTATTATAATGATTAAAGATGTGTTATGCAAAGAAGGTCAAGTCACCTTATCCAGCTAACACAGAGTTCAGATAAACAATAACTGCATCACATGTTTTTGACGCATGATCAAGCTTTCTTCCGGAAAGAGTGGGAGTGGTCTGAAAGCTTTTGGTAAAACTGTAACCATCACAGATTCAGTTCAGTTCTGTAACCAAACATCATCCTGAGGACCCGGGGATGGCCGCCCTGACCCTCTGCCTGCTGTTCTAGTCACGCCGACCAGAATAGCCAAAGAATAAACAAAACTGTCACCAGCTAACGAAGACCAGGGACGAAATTTTGATTTCAGAAGTGGGGGGGACACAGCAGGCTTGTGCGGATTTGGGGTGGGGGGTGTTATGTAAAGACCCCTTGACACGTCACGTGCCCATCTCAATAATTTTTCCATCCTCATATATATATATATATATATATATATATCAAAGTTAAAAAATGTACAACTCCATTATTATTTTTATTTATTATCATTATTGAAGTGCAGTTTTGGCTGTTGACAATGGATAGGCCATTGTATTTATTGTTTTGGGTCTTTTTTATTGTTTTTGGTGCAACATTTTCTAACAGGGAGTGAGATTCCTTTTTTATTCAATTTTTGTTTGTTATTTTTATTCATTTAGAAGTTCTGGTTCTGGACATTTCAATGTTAAATGAAGGTTTATTTGTTGCATTTTAAAGGGTGTACTTGCATTATTATGATATATTAACATTATATTAGTGGTTATTTTGGTCTAGATAATGTTGACAATGATATCGTTTATCATCAACAATTTGTTGGACAAAATATCGTCCAGCAAAATTTGTTACTTTCCCAGGCCTAGTCAAAAGTATAAAAATTATTTATACATAAACGGTCCCTCCTGAGATCTGGCCGTTTGTTCATTTGCTGTGTTAGAGGACATGCTGAACTAATGTTTTACACATGATCATCACCCTAACATTTGAGTGTATAAAAACATATTAAATATGTTTTTCCCCTTAAAAGTGTTTAAACAGTTGTTGCATTTCAACACACAAAAAATAAATGGAAAAAATAAGATAAATCTAATGAAAAGTGTACATCTTTGACATTAAGCTTAAAAAATCTGTTGACGATGATGATACTGTTCATTTTTCAGAGCTTTTTAATGTGAAAATATGCATTGCAATAGATAAGTTTACAATAAAGTTAAATGATAAAAGTTTTGAAGTTACACTTCTACTACTACTAGTAATAATAATTATGATGATAATAGTAATAATAATAAAACAATAATTATAATAATACGAATAAATTGTGTCTGGGGAGTCAGTTATGTGGAGGAGATGAGTTTGTAAAAGTTAGTTTTGAGTATGTTTGTGAAGGAGGAGGTGAGTCTGAGCTTAATGCAGGGGTGTCACATGTCCAACTTACGTTTTGACTTTGAAAGAAGTCTCTTATATCCACTTTTCGTTTTCTTGACATGCTGCCTCCTGGCTGTGCCTAACTACCAAAGACTCACAAATGAACAGTTGTTCAAATGTTATGTAATGGAAGCTGAGCTGAGCTGATATTACACAGCGTCTAGTTGACGATGTGACTCAGTACCGGTGTTCCCTAGCGGCTCCAAACTAGCAAAACAACGTGAGCACGTTCGGACTGTTTCCAACTTGAGTGACAGCAGCAACAGCCAATAATACGTTAGCAAGTATCAGCAGAGCCAATAGATTAGCTTTTGGGCGGGTCGAATAGGAAACCGGTTTCCATTTCGGTCCTAGTGCTCAACCAAATCCATTTAATGGAGCGTAACATTGTTTTTGGACGGAAAAAAGTGCAGGGGACCAAAACTGCCTTTTGAAAAAGTGGGGGGGACATGTCCCACCCGCCCCCCCCCCCCCCCCCAAAATTACGTCCCAGACGAAGACTCTTCCAGAGTCATTGATTTCTGAAGTTAAGTTAAGACGAGAAAGTCCATCTGCCAAACGCTTGATAAACCGTGTACCCAGGACAACTCTGGACCAGACGATCGGACACTTGCGTCTCCTCCACCAGCTGGAGTGTCATCTTGGATGAATCACCATCCTCCTGATCTCCGGATCCAGAAGAGGGTCCTGTTTGGGTGAGGTAGAACACGAGAATGCGTTTGATGCTGTTTCTCTCAAAATAACTCAGTTATCCGCAAAACATCAATTCCATCCAGAACGCTTTTTAGTCTCTCTGAAAGAAACCTTCTGAGAACTTCATTCATGCATCCAAAACTCACCATTCTCATTTTAGTTCCATCCCGTCACAGGTTTGCTTTTAAACAAGTTTAATATCAAAACTGTTGAAAATTGTCATTAAAATTGCCATCCATGAATAGTCATTTTATAATCGTCGTTTCAGATCTTTCCAGTTTAAAATTGTTAGTAATAAAATTTCTTCATTTTTAAACTTGCATCATTATTGAAACGAAACACAGAAAAGGTAACATTTCTGGTTATTTGAATGCAAAGATCCTAGCTTCTGATTTAAAACAACTTTTGCTATTAATTTTAATAATCTAAATTAAACATTAATAGTTGTATTAAAATTAGATCAAACAGGTTGATATATGAACTTAGATCGACATATAAGTATCCTGGATATTTGTATATATACGAAATAAGCTTCATAGGTGATTCTGATTGGTAATTTTTCGAAATCTCCACTGCATAGCAACAGATTGACTCTACACATTGTTAATGTAAATATATGTATATAATGTAATTGTAAAAACATATATGCATTGTAAATGTAAATATATGTATATAATGTAAATGTAAACATATGTATATAATGTAATTGTAAAAATACATATGCATTGTAAATGTAAATAGATGTGTATAATGTAAATGTAAATATATGTGTCAGGTTCGTTGGCAGATCTGAAGCGTGACTGAGAGTTCTGTTGCCCAGACGCGGAGAGACGGAGATAGCCGGCGTGGTTATCTCCTGTAGGTGTAGTCTGAGTGTTTTGAGGGCTGGTAAGCCTGGAGACTCGATACAAAGTCTGGTGAGAAACGATGACTGAGCAATGAATGAAACGCCGGCACTTCCTTAAGTAGTGCCGGCGTGATGACGTCAGTCGCCACGTTGGTGGCAGGAATGAATGGAATGCAGTCAGCTGGAGGAGTTCGTGACAGGACCCCCCCCTCGAGGGACGGCTCCCGAAGTCCCAGGACGGCGGGCCCAGAAGTCAGTCAGCAGGGTAGGGTCGACAAACGAGCTCGTGGGCTCCCAAGAGCGTTCCTCAGGCCCGTACCCCTCCCAATCCACGAGGTACTGCCAACCTCGTCCCCGGCGGCGAGCGTCCAGAATCCTGCGGACCGTGTAGGTGCGATCCGCCTCAACACCGCGGGGCGGAGGCACCCGGACCGGTGGAGGGTGGAGAGGAGAGGAGATCACCGGCTTAAGCTGGGAGACGTGAAAGACCGGGTGGATCCGGAGAGTAGTCGGGAGGCGCAGACGGCAGGTGACAGGATTGATGACCTTAAGGACGGGGAACGGACCCAGGAAGCGAGGAGTGAGCTTCCGGGAGCCAGCTGGCATCCTCAGGTTAGCGGAGGAGAGCCACACCTGGTCGCCAGACCGGAAGACGGGGCCAGGCCGGTGGCGGCGGCGATGCTGACGGGCATACTCCGTGTTGGCCCGGGTGATGGCCGCACGGGCCCGGATCCAGGCGAGCCGACAGCGGCGGACCAGCGTCTGGGCAGCAGGGACCTCCACCTCCGGCACCTGATGATCAAACAGAGGTGGCTGATAACCGTAACAGGTCTCGAAGGGAGACAGACTCGTGGCTGAGGAGGTCTGGAGGTTGTGTGACAGCTCCGCCCACAGGAGAAAGCGGGGCCAGGTGGTCGGCTGGGACGAAGCGAAGCAGCGCAGGTAGCGTCCAAGCTGCTGGTTAGCTCTCTCTGTTTGTCCGTTTGTCTGCGGATGGTATCCAGAGGACAGACTGGTGGAAGCACCGACCAGGCGACAGAACGCTTTCCAGAAGCGTGAGACGAACTGGGGTCCTCGGTCGGAAACCACGTCCTGAGGGAAACCATGGAGCCGCACCACCTGTTCCAGGAGCAGTTCGGCCGTTCTCTTGGCCGTGGGGAGGCCGGCCAGGGCCACTAAGTGCACGGCCTTGGAGAAACGGTCCGTGATAGTCAATATAGTGTCCAGGTGGTCGACCGCCGGCAGTCCCGTGACAAAGTCCAGCCCGATGTGTGACCACGGCCGCTTGGGCACAGGGAGAGGCTGCAACTCTCCAGCGCCGGGTCGGTTGGAGGACTTGGATCGAGCACACACATCACATGCAGCTGTGAACTCGCGGACGTCCCTCCTCATGGACGGCCACCAGAGAGCCCGACGGAGGAACTGGAGGGTACGGGCTTGCCCTTGATGTCCCGCGAGCCGTGAACAGTGCCCCCACGTGAGCGCCTCTTGCCGGCAGGAGGCGGGAACGTAGAGGCGGTTCGGTGGGGTCTCCGGCGGCGCTGGATCGCCAGGAAGTGCCGCCTGTATGGACTGCTCCAACGGCCATTGGAGGGAGGCCAGGAAGCGTTGAGCCGGTAGAATGGTCCGAGGCTCCGGGGGGCCGGCATCTGGTGCGAAACGCCGAGAGAGAGCGTCCGCCTTGAGGTTCTTGGAGCCGGGCCGGTAGGCGATATGGAAGTGGTACGGCTCGAAAAAGAGGGCCCACCGAGCCTGACGAGGGTTGAGCTGGCGGGCAGTCTGTAGATGAATGAGATTCTGGTGGTCGGTCCAGATCAGAAAGGGATCGGTGGTCCCCAGGAGCCACTGCCTCCATTCCTCCAGCGCCCACTTTATTGCCAGCAGCTCTCTGTCGCCGACCCCGTAGTTCTGCTGTGTGGGGGAAAACTTCCGGGAGAAGTAGGCACATGGGTGGAGCTTAGAGTCTGGACCCCGTTGCGAGAGAACGGCCCCCGCTCCCACATCCGAGGCGTCCACCTCCACGACGAAGGGCCGGGTCTGGTCCGGGTGGAGGAGGATGGGTTCCTTAGTGAAACGTCCGACCAGCTCATGGAAAGCACTGACAGCCTCTGGAGTAAGGCGAAACGGGCGAGGCTGATTGGTGGTTTTGGTGAGTGAGGTCAGAGGTGCTGCGAGGGAACTGAAGTTGCGTATAAACCTCCGGTAAAAGTTCGAGAAACCCAGGAAGCTTTGCAGCTGCTTCAGGGTCGTGGGTAGAGGCCACTGAGCTACGGCCTGAACCTTCTGGGGGTCCATCTTCAGGCCCTGGGAGGAGATGGTAAAACCCAGGAAGGAGGTGGACTCCTGGTGAAACGCACACTTCTCCAGTTTGCAGTAAAGTCCATGGTCCAGGAGGCGGGACAGAACAGCTCGAACATGACGGATGTGCTCTTCGGCCGTGCGGGAGTAGATGAGGATGTCATCTAGATACACAAAGACCCAGCGACCCAACATGTCTCTCAGCACATCTGTAATGAACCGCTGGAAGACGGCGGGGCTGTTGCAGAGTCCAAAAGGCATCACCAAATATTCATAGTGGCCAGTGGGCGTGATAAAAGCGGTCTTCCACTCCTCACCTTCCTTAATACGGATGAGGTTATAGGCGCTGCGCAGATCCAGTTTAGTAAACACTGCGGCTTGTGTGATGGCGTCCAGAGCGGTGCCCATGAGAGGGAGAGGGTGGCGGTCCCGGATCGTTATTTTATTTAACCCTCGATAGTCTATGCAGGGCCGGAGATCCCCCTCCTTCTTTTTAACAAAGAAAAACCCCGCGGCCCCGGGGGACGTTGAGGGACGGATGAATCCCTTCTGCAGGGCATCAGTTATGTAATTGTCCATAGCCCGGGTTTCCGCCGGAGAGAGGGAGAACAGGCGACCCCGAGGGGGGGTGGTGCCGGGCTGGAGCCTGATCTCCAGGTCGTAGGGTCGGTGAGGAGGTAACCTGGTAGTGGGTTCTTTAGCGAAGACCTGAGCGAGGTCGTGGTATTGAGGAGGGATGAGCGTCAGGTCTACGTCTTTGGGAGGAGCTGCTGCTGCCCGAGGTGCAGGGGAGTCCCGGTGGTTATGGCAACCCGTGCCCCAGGCCAGGACTTTACTGGTGGACCAGGAGATGTGAGGCTCATGGCGGCAGAACCAGGAATGACCTAGGATGAGAGGCGTAGCCGGAGCCTGGATGACCAGGAAGTGGAGGGTCTCCCGGTGTTGGTCAATAGTCATGTGGAGACCCTGAGTTCGGTGGGTGAGAGGGTACGGCATGATGGGCCGGCCGTCCACAGAGGTCACGGGAATGGGTCGGTCGAGGGCGGTGAGGGGTATCTTGAGCCGAGTAACCAGTCCGTGGTCGATAAAACACTCCGCAGCCCCAGTATCTAAAAGTGCCTCCAGTCTGGTCGGGCCTTGGTCCAGGTGGAGGGAGACCGGGAGAGTGGTTCGGTGTGGAGCCGGAAAAGTGGAGACTCCGGGCGGGACAGCTCCTACTCCGACCCGGAGGGACCTTTTCCCGGTCGTTTTGGGCACGTGCCACGGTGGTGACCCAAATCCCCACAGTAAGCGCATCTTCCCTCCTGGTAGCGCCGTGCCCGTTCCTCAGGGGGAAGATGTCCCAGCTGCATCGGCTCCTCCGTCGGTTGGTGAGCCGGCCGGCGGGGTGACGTCCTGGTGTGTACGGGGGCTGACATGGTGCTCGGCCGGTTCAGGATGCAGCGGTCCAGTTGGAGAGCCAGATCCACTGCCAGGTCCAGGGAGGTTGGGACCTCGTGCCCGATCATGCCCTCCCGGATTCTCGGTGACAGTCCCTCCAGGTAAACGGCCTTTAGGGCGGCGTCATCCCACCTCAACCGAGCTGCTGTCGTCCGGAAGCGAGAGGTGTACTGAGCCGCCGTCTGGGAGCCCTGGCGAAGCTGAAGCAGCCGCGTCTCGTCCGAGACCTCGCTGCTGGGGTGCACAAAAGTCTTTTTCATCTCCTTTACAAAAGTCTCATAGTCATTGCAGGCAGGAGATTTTTGATTGTAAAGAGCCGCCGCCCATTCAGCGGCTCGACCTGTCAGCAGTGAGGTCAGCAGGGCGACACGAGAGCAGGATGTGGGGTAGCGTGCCGGCTGGCACTCGAAAGTCATGGCCAGGGTCGCCAACATGCCCTCCGGGGATCCCCTGGTTCCGTCCCACTTCTCTGGACGGCTGAGGCGTGGTTCCATCCTGTCAGGAACAGCTGCGGTCTGACGTTGCAGAGCGGTGGTCAGCTGGAGTACTAGCTCGGTGAGTGACTCAATCTTTGTGGCTTGGCGATCAGCTATGGCACGGAGCTGGTTCATGTCTGCCGTCTGCTGATCCAAGATTGCGCGCTGTTGAGCCACTTCGGCACGCAAACGCGCGAACTCCGCTGGGTCAACTTGGGGCTCAGTCATCCTGTCAGGTTCGTTGGCAGATCTGAAGCGTGACTGAGAGTTCTGTTGCCCAGACGCGGAGAGACGGAGATAGCCGGCGTGGTTATCTCCTGTAGGTGTAGTCTGAGTGTTTTGAGGGCTGGTAAGCCTGGAGACTCGATACAAAGTCTGGTGAGAAACGATGACTGAGCAATGAATGAAACGCCGGCACTTCCTTAAGTAGTGCCGGCGTGATGACGTCAGTCGCCACGTTGGTGGCAGGAATGAATGGAATGCAGTCAGCTGGAGGAGTTCGTGACAATATGTATGCATAGTAAATGTAAATATAAGAATAGAATGTAAATGTAAAATATGTATATAATGTTAATGTAAATATATGTATACAAAGTAAATGTAAATATATGTATACAGTGTTAATGTAAATATAAGCACAGAATGTAAATGTGAAATATGTATACAATGTAAATGTAAATATATGCATATAATGTTAATATACATATATGTATCAAATGTAAACATATGTATATAATGTAAATGTGAATATATGTATGCATTATAAATGTAAATGTATGTATATAATGTAAATGTATGCATACAGTATAAATGTAAATAAATGCATAGAATGTAAATGTAATAATATGTTTACAATGTCAGTGCATATATTTGTTTATAATGTAAATGTAAATATATGTATATAATGTTAACATGTGTATACAATGTAAATGTATATATATATATATATATATATATATATATATATATATATATATATATATATATATATATATTTATATGATATAAAACAACATATAATATTGTAAAACATATAATATATGTATATAATTTTGTAGCTTGCTAAACCTGATCTTGTCATCTGCAGGACATTTTTGAAAGTAGCAGTGGTAGACAGAAAGTGTGGAAATCCATTTTTAGAATAACAGCAATTTTTCATGAAATACGCCTGAGACATAACTTGCATTTTTATGGCTAAAGTCTTGCATTTAACAGTTATTTGCTAGATTTAATCTTTTTTGTTTTTTACTCCTATCCTATAATTTTTTTGTAAGTGCTGAAAATGGTTCATTACAAATGTTTGTGGTTTTCACTGCAATAAATATGTCATTGTTTCTACTCAGATTTAGATGTTTTTGTATACTTTCAGGTTCAGTGTGTCAATACAGTATAACAAAATGAAGAAATGACTCTAAATTCACGTAGGTGAGGTTGTGTTGAAAACAAAAAAGATTACAACCATGGCATAAACAATAAAATATAGCGAAAGGTGAACTTTTAAACTTGTCAAGATGACTATTTAACTCAGTTATCCGCAAAACATAACCACCGACTCCAGAGGGTTAAAAACATTCATCTTCATGTATTTTTAAATCGACGGAGTCATATTGTTTTTGCATTCTGATTCAGGTGTCTCAACCCTCGACCTATATATTGATAAAAAAAATTTTTTAAAGGATACTGATTAATGCAGACTTACCTGGCTTTGCAGTAGCACTGAGGATTTATCCGTTTTCTTTGGCAATCACCCAGAGGTGATGTAAATAATGCTGTGACTTTGCTCGTCGCGGTCAACTCCGGCTTTAGGACAACCACAGGTTTCTGTTTTGCAGAAGAGATCAGTCCAACTTAATCATAAGTCTCCAGACTTTTGAAAGCCTTTAATTTTTCATGAGTGAAGGGCCCATGGCTATCTGTTAAACAGGAATAAATACAGTTGGAAGCAAAAGTTTAGGCAGCCTTGTTAATTTTCATGATTTTCCTGTATAAAACGTTAGTTGTTATGATAAATATTTCAGGTAAATATATCATATAGGAGACACACACAGTGATGTTAGAGAAGATAAACAAAGTTTATAGGATTTACAGAAAGTGTGCAATAATCATTTAAACTAGATTAGACTGGTGCATAAAGTTGGGCACTGTTGTTATTTTATTTATTCCAAAATCTTTAGAACTAATTATTGGAGTTCAACATTGGTTTGGTTAGCTCAGTGACCCTTGACCTCCACACACAGGTGAGTCCAGTTAAAAGAAAAAGTATTTTAGGGGCCAATTGTAAGTTTCCTCCTCTGAATATTCTCTGAAGAGCAGCAGCATGGGGTCTCAGAACAACTCTTAGTGACCTGAAAACAAAGATTGTTCTCCATCATGGTTTAGGGGAAGGGTACAGAAATCTGTCTCAGAGATTTCAGCAGTCTGTTTCCACAGTTAGGAACATATTGAGGAAATGGAAGACCACAGGCACAGTTCTAGTTAAGGCTCCAAGTGGCAGACCCAGAAAAATCTCTGATGAACAGAAGTGAAGAATGGTGAGAAGAGTCAGAATCAACTCACCGACCAGAACCAAAGACCTTCAGCATCATCTTGCTGCAGATAGAGTCACTGTGCACCGTTCAACTATTCGGTGCACTTCACACAAGGAGATGCTGCATGCTGCCTGAAGTATGCTAAAGCACATCGGAACAAGCCAGCTTCATTCTGGAATAAGGTGCTGTGGACTGATGAAACTAAAACTTAGTTATTTGGGCGTAACAAGGGGTGTTATGCATGGAATCCAACCGGAATCCAGACTCTCATTGGTAGTTCAATGAGACTTATAATCTCCTCAGCGGATTTGTGGAAAAAAACAGCTGAATCAAATGTCTTCCATCATCCCAGAGCTCTTACAGGCTTTAAATAGCTTTAATTTTGTCTTCTTTTTAAAACTCCTCCTGTCTCTAGACGTTAAAGTGTTTTTATATCGGGGATTTCGCTAAAAAACTTTCTTGAAAGTGTATGTCATGCATTAATAGCTGTGTTTTGGCACATGCACACAAAGACGAAAAAAGATGTCAACAAATCATCCTATAGAAAAAGCAGACAATTGTACAAATAACACTTTGACTACATGAAGCCAACCCCAATGATCAGTCAAATGTCCCCCAAATTTTCTCATACATGAGTTTTTAACCTTAGCTCGGCCCATCCATTGATGACATGGTTCCTTTCTATTGGATCAATACAAGGACATGTGTCAAGATCTGTGTCTTATCCTACATGAAAAAGATGTGAAAACCATGGATGTTCAGAGTCAGAAGGGTTTTATTGTCAAATGTGCGATAATCACAACATTAGGACTGAGTTGCTCCATGGGAACACAATTGTTTACATAAACTTTCAGTTATTTAGGCCTTGTTCACATGTAGCATTTTTTTTTTGTTTTGTATTTTTTTACGAGTATCCACCCTCCCCAAAAATTGTGTCCACACTACTTAATTTTTAGAAAAAACTCCATCCACACGTAACCAAATAAGTGCATTGTTAAGCACATTCATAGTCATGCCAGACCTGTAGGTGTCAGTAGTTCCCAAAATCCTATCCATTTCATCCTCCTGCTCCTGCTCAACTACAACAAAACATGAAACATGATGCCTAGCTTGTGTGTGTGTGGACTGATAAGGAGGTAGGATTGCTAAAAGGCAAAAAGCATTTAGACGATTGACAGTGCGAGCACAGCTCTGAGGGCATCCATGTTGTTGTGTAAACACAGGTCGCACATGGGCCGTGGGCATTTTTGTCGCAGACAGTGACATGCTGAATACTAGAACTCTGGTTATTTCTGGCAACACAGAAACGCCCAAAACGGAGAAAAAACAACACTTCCTTTTAACCGGAGTTTCTAAAAAGATTTGTTATCGTTGTGTAAATCTGCTGTAACGGAATGAAATGACCGTTTTCCACCTAAAAGTCATTTCCCTCCCCCCTCCTCAGCAAGAACTAATCTGCATGAGATATTGCCTCAAAGTCTCATGTATTTGCTTCTAAACTGTTTCTCCTTTCCAGCTCAAGAGAAGAATGAAGACAAAGGACTCTTTCTTTTTAATAAATCAAAGAACTCTACTTTAATAAGCCAATCAAATTGTTAGTCAATAATAAAATGTGAACCAATCTGTGAACTGAAAATATGAATTACTTGATATTATAATCCTATGGAATATAATAAGTAATATACCTTTAAATATTTCTACTAGAGACTGATCACACGTGAGGTAAAGTCACATGACACATTTCCTTTTCCTGATCCAATCAGAATCTTCCAGATCTGACGGAGGCGTGGTTTTGGTGGTGCTTGGTAAATCTGTCCTTTTTTTGCTTCGACTATGAACCAAAACATCCGAATTATAAAACTATGCCGACGTCATGTTTAACGCCAGTTCAAAGCTTTCTAGAGAAGTGTTGGAGTGGCCAATCCGTAACTTTCCTCTTCAGCTGAAAGAACCAACGACAAGCTGGATAAAATCTGCTGCTGTTCCAACTGCTGCAACGGTTCCTTTCAGAATAAAAGCTGAACCATCACAACCCCGTTTTGGGTCTCGCTAGATGCCAATAAAACTGTCGTGACCTGGAAGTATCTCAAGACTGGTCTGGTCAGCAACCGCTGCTTTTCCTACCGGCTTCGGTTCCAAAGAAGGTCAAGCTGGACCTCGACATTCCTGGTCTAATGGGGACTTCCACAAGGGTACGTAGGCCGGCAGAATGGCGTCTCAATGTGTTAATGAATCACCAAACCAAAAGTTTAGCGCTAAACATCATCTTTACTCCCACCAGAACTAATCGCTTCTTTGGATTTGCTGGTTCTGAAAAACATTCCACACTACACCATTCTCCGTCTCACATCACCTTAGTAACACCATACATTTAGTGTTAAAGTTAGTCTAGTTTTAATTTGTTTAGTAATAAATCTTTAAACTTTTAAAACTTGACTCTCTTTCTTTTGTCTCTGAGTTAATACGATGTGTTACATAATCCCTGCAATAAAAAGTTCCAATCTTCTGGTTTAAGTTATCCAAAGGTCCATAAGATTGATTTCATATTTCATATGGAATCTCACATTTTATGGTTCATTAAATAATATGTAAATGTAATCGTTACACTGTGTTTTCGTGTAGATGACTGCCGAATCACAAAAAAATATTTTAATTTTGGGAGGTGCCCGGCTACGTGAGGACAAGGCCTTAGTTGAGTGTAAATATCACCTATAGCAGCACCTCATATGGCAGAAACATTACTTTGGACAGTAATCTAATTACAGTGTAACTATTTACAAAATAATAAGAAGAAGACAATCTTTTATATAGCGCCTCTCAAGATAATGCCGGGGACACACCGGCCGCGGAAGCGCTGAGAAGCGAATCGCTCACGAAATTCGGCCGCTGCTCGCCGCTCCTCAGTTCAGATCAGACTCGCCCCAGTCGAGGCGCGCCTCGGCTCAGCTGTAGTTTTTCTTTTAAACACTTGGTGTCCTCCATTTCCTCTCTGCCTTTTCTCAGCTCTTTTCCTCTACGTTTGAGTGTTTGTACGCGTGTGTGTGTGTGTGTGTGTGTGTGTGTGTGTGAACCTATGGTATGACTTGTTTCTGCCAGTTGAATCTCTTGGAACCCGCTCCAATTCTGCAGCTGTATCCTAGCAGTTTCTTCTGAAATGGGTACGTAAATAATCATGTTTTTCGGGGGTCGTACAGCTCCTTGTGTTTCTCAACTTCCATAATTAATTTAGTCATCCATCCTAACTGCTTGCCTCAGACTTTCTGCCTCTCTGTCCTGTTTGCTCCGGTGAAAAGACACCCAAAACCACACCCCCCTTCACGTGGTCACACACGCACACAAGTTCAAAGTGTGTGTGTGTGTGTGTGCGTGTTCGTGTGGTTTTTCTCCAGTGTCTGTTTACGAACACATTTGACTATTGCGGAATTTTATTTTGAAATGCTTTATTTTGTTCACTTTACCGGCCTGCCTCTTATGTCTATGTTTGACTTCCTGCCAGAATTGACGCGAATCACCCGCGGCTCGCGAAAAAATAGAGCCGACGCCGAAATGATCGCTGCACGGCGCGGGCTGGAGCACCGGCGCGAGACGATTCGCGGCGCTTCGGCAGCCCATGTGGTCTATAGAATAGCTTAACAAGGGCGCCGAATGAAGGCGGTCCCATTTTCGCGGCGCTTCTGCGGCCAGTGTGTCTCAGGCGTAAAAACCACGAGGCGCTTCACAAAAATGAAAAAAATAGAAAAATATAAAGATTTCAACCATGATCAAAAATATGTTTAAAAAGAGTAAAGAAAAAAAATGTAAGGAAAGGGAGAGAGAAAATGAATAGGAAAGAGGGAAGAGGGAAATCAATGGATCCCGGGAAAGGCGGAAAACAAAAGTAGCATGAACCACTCCATGCTACTTTGAGGCAGCAGCAGATCACTATTCTTGATTGCTTGTGGTGTTGTCCAGTTGGACATGAAGACTATCTCCAAACACGGATGGTGTTAAGTAGGGTAATGCAACTTCACACAGAAGCTTACTTAAAAAGACCCAAAGGGAGTCTTTTCTGAAATTAAAATCAACATATTGTGAAGCTAAGTTTTAAACTTTTTATTTTGATCTATTTCTTTAGAATACACCATGTGGGCAGATACAAATGAGAGCTTTTGTGTTTGCATCACCAGGTGAAGCAAGGCTGTAATGTTGGTGTGTGTGTGTGTGTGTGTGTGTGTGTGTGTGTGTGTGTGTGTGTGTGTGTGTGTGTGTGTGTGTGTGTGTGTGTGCTTTGCGTCCAGATGCAGCTGAGGGAACAGGAAATGTGATGTTAACTGGAGTCTCACTTCAGCAGCCCACAGGTTAAATGGTGTCACACTCAAAGGAGAGGGTTAAATGGAACCATGTGGACAGGAATGCATAAACAGATGTCCTCATGGACACAAACAAGTAGATGGAGACAAATACATGCTCCACTCCACCAGCTTTAGAGGATGATGTTTGGTCAAGTTTCACTCATTCCCCATCTCTTTCTGTGTGATCGGCTGGTTTAAAAGTGTGTCAGCATTGGTTTTGCGTGTGTGTGTGTGTGTGTGTGTGTGTGTGTGTGTGTGTGTGTGTGTGTGTAAACTGGGACGTGCACCACAGAGGCAGCTGAAAAGCCTCTTCTGCTGCATATTAGTGGTTTTGTCTGGCCTGTGTGTTTGGCTGTGTTGCCATAGAGACAAAAGCCTGCAGCAAAGGCTGAGGGCTTCTCCGCGAGCATCAGCGCTGTTTATGATGGCAGCAGCCAGAGGAGGAGGGAACTAGAGGGGAAATTAGAAAAAACCTTCAGAGATAGACAGAGAGAACATTAGGCCTGGCCTTAACCATTACACCCTGACTTTTGCAGTTTTAACTTAAGTTTTAACCCTAACCCACCTGATACATATTTTTTCTCGTATTAGTTTCTGAAACGTTTCTCAAGACTTAATTTGTATCAGGTTTTAATGGCCACGTTGCTCAGACTAATATTGGTTATTAAGACAATTAAACAGCTCAAAGGGCTTTGCTCTATTAGCACCTCGTAATTTTTATCTTTAGAGGCACAATTTAAAAGATTGTTCTTCTTCTTCCATATTTTGGATTTACTTAAAAGTAAGAAGCTTCATAAATGAGTAGAATATACAGACACCAGACTGACTTGATGCTTCTGTTGTTGTCTATACCGTTTGGAGGTGGGGTAATTCTAGTATTCCTCGGGTCTCAGCTAAAAGATTCTGAAGTAGGTTTCTAAAACTGACATTGTGTGGAATGTTTATCATGGATTAATGTCGTACCTTTTATAACCTGATATATCTACGAATGGCCTCAGTTTGGAGAAACAGAGAGCAGTTAGAACTTGGGAGATATGCTGACATTATACACTTACAAAGTGCCTTAAAGTGACCATATGTAGTTTTTACTATTAATCTCTTGAAATACCCATCGAGATGTTGTTGAAAATGAATTAGTGATGCCCAGTTTAAAAATATTGGTAGCTTGTAACATAACCATAAAAATCTGGTCTAAAAAACACTAGAGCGGCGGAAGTTCCGGCTGAAACATGTCAGCCGAAAGTAAATAAACATCCAATTACTTCACTTTGTTAAAGAAGAAAAAAGATAAATACATGGGAGTGGGTCTTAGGCTACATTCAAACTGCAGGCCTTGATGCTCAATTCTGTTTTTTTGAGTAAATCAGATTTTTTTTTGTGGCCGTTCACACTGTGACTGACATGCAACATCAAACTCTCTCCAGTGTGAACGCTCCACGGCACCAAAGCGACTCGCATGCGCAGAAGACAAGAAGTCACAGCCAACGCAGGAGCGACGGAGCTGTGACATAAACTATTATACTCCTTGTTCCTGCTGGCTACCTGAATTATTATTCACAAAAAATGTTCCGGTATTAATTCATTCACAGAGAATCCCGCTCTGACTGAGACCGCTCCTCCCTCCGTGCCTTAACGGAGACAGGTGGGACACTTCGCTCCAGCAGCACCTCCACCTCCTGTTCACATTATTTCTTGTATTTTTAATTCCAAAACTTAAAACTTGATGTCCAGCCAGACTCCTGAACCCTACAGTCAGTGCCTCTCCTCAGGAACCTCCACACACGACGCTCACCTCAGCTGACTCAGTGATGTAGGAGACGGATTTAATGCGACTTGACCGTTCAGACTCCAGTCGCTTTCAAAAACATCAGATACTGTATGTGTCAGAATCAGGACCACTTATTCAAGTGGCACGGATCGCATTTTAAAAAATCGGATCTGTGTGTTTAGACTGTCATCAAAAAACTGGGGCAGCAGTAGCTCAACAGGTTGAGCGGGTTGTCCAGTAATCGGAAGGTTGCAGGTTCGATCTCGGCTCCAGACAGAGAATTCTGCTGTTGTGTCCTTGGGCAAGACACTTAACCCACCTTGCCTGCTGGTGGTGGTCGGAGGGACCGGTGGCGCCTGTGCTCTGCAGCCTCGCCTCTGTCAGTGCGCCCCAAGGCCGCTGTGGCTACATCGTAGCTCATCACCATCAGTGTGTGAATGTGTGTGTGAATGGATGAATGATACACTGTAGTGTAAAGCGCTTTGGAGTCCTTACTCTGAGAGGTGCTATACAAGTGCGGGTCATTTATCATTCATCATAAAAAAACCAGATATGGCTCACATGTGGGGTAAAAAAGCGGATTTTATGCACTTTTGCCTGCAGTGTGAATGTAGCCCAAGTCTCTGGGCAATGCTCTCAATGTTTCCTTCTACGGGAGCCTGTGAAGACAAAATGCATTTACTGATTTGTGACAAACAGTTACAAAACTTTCAGCATTCATAAATGTTGTCGTTTTACACATTTCCCTCTTCGCTTGTTACCAGTGATGAAAGGGAGTCTGATGTGCTGTTATTTTGCTGGAGGTTGCACTCCCAGAGATTTTTGACCCTAATGGCCACCCGTTGGTAAGGTCTTACTCAAACACAAACATATTGTTTGCTTTCAATGATTTAGACATCTACTACCTGTCGCCAGGGAAAACCCACCACACCTTCACTTTAGATCACTTATGATGTCAAATATTTTAATGCAGTTCATGCACATGCAATGTTATACTCTTGAATTTGCTATTAATTTCCTCTTTATTCCTGCAGAATATTTATGAAATTCCAGTCAGAAATGCTGCTGCTGCCCTGCAGCTAATTTCTGCTGCAAATTCACAAGGGATACTATGTGAATAATGACGTATTACAAAATAAATGATTATGTGAAGGAACCTCTGCTTCATTACAGCAAGGCAGACAATGTAATAATTGATCTTATTCATACTAGCCGTTATCTCATCAGTCCAGACTGATCGAATCTCTGTCTCGTCACACCGAGACTGTTCAGAGTTGTCAACAAGTAAGATCAGCAGGTAGAGTTTGTGTTTCTATAATTTATTGATGCACTAATCTAGTTTAATGCAACTAAAATAATAACAAACACAAATTAAGCTAAACAATTACAAAACTTTTTGGGATAATCCATAGAATTGTGTTAGTTTATTTTCATTGTAACTGTGTTTACATCATACTCTCAGTGTCCATCCAGAAAAAATAGAAACATGAAATTCAAATCCATAAAAAGGCAAGAATAACCTTTTAAAGTGCCACGTTGATCATACCTGAAGTGTGTGGTGTCTTAACAACTCTTTGGAAACAACTTGTGGTTTTTGTTTTTCTTTACCATTGCTAAGCCGTTATTGCAGCTGTGTTTACATGATCTCCCAAATAAAACACTACAGCTGAATTCCCTTAACCATCTAAGTAAACGCGGCACTTTGTTTTTTTCTTGAGATTTACCAGTAGAGCTGTGATGTCACGATTACCTTTAATGACTGTGCCTATTTTCTGAAGAAGTTGTTATCACTTACTGTTTGCATTGTGGGAGGCTCACAGGGTGTGTTAGCACCAGACATGCTAGCAGGTGAACCCTCTCATGCTTTAATTCCAATATAACTCAAATGAATCAATGGGAAAGAAGTTACCTCAGAAGAAAAGACTCTAACAGAAGAGGATATCCAGAGCATACGTCTTGTTGTCCAGATATATAAATAGGCATTAGGCTACACAACATGCACTAAATACATATATGTAAGCTAAACATGCACACATTCTCAAAACACACACAGATACATTTTGGGATTGTGGTTAGACATATCCAAAACACTAACCACACTGTTTATCCACCCACGCTCAACTGTAGCTTGTTGCCATGACAACACCAGCAGCCATAAATCCCAATATTGACTGAAACCTTCATTAATCTTTTCAAGTTTCTCCCAGTGGCCCTGTAATGATATGTTAGTATTCCAAACTCTTAGCCCCACAGCGTCGGTGGACTATCACTCACCAAGTGAAAACATGAGGCAACACTAACATGTGATGGAGAAACCAAGCCTCTGACAAGAGGGTTGCCAGTTCGAATCTTAGAGAAATGGGGACATTTTGAGTTGGATGGAAGCAACACAAAACGCAGCCCTTTCTTTCAGAGTCCAAGTGGGACAGAGTGGAAAGTACGATGAGTCTGAACCAGTGGTGACTTTATGATTTTATAGACCGCTGGTGATGACACTAAGTAATCGTTTAATGAGGAGACTCTGTCTGTCTGTCCGTCTGTCTCTCTCTCTAGTCATCAGTATTTAGGTCTTGTAGACAACAGTTGGTTACCAGGTGGTTTATTTCTTTGACTGGTCTTAAAGAGGCAATGTGTTGTGTTTACCATTAATCTCTGGAAATGTCCAACAAAATGTTGCTGAAAATGAATGAAACAATGTCCAGTTGTGGAAAAATCGGGTCTAAAACACATGTGAGCGGGTCTAAGTCTCCATATTAGAAGCCAAGTTTCACATTTAAACACAAACACATTTACTGACTTGTAACAAACGACTACAAAACCTTCGCGTCCCTAAACATTGTTGTTTTACACATTTACCTCTTCACTTGTTGCCAGTGATAAAAGGGAGTCTGATGTGCTTGTCATTTTGCTGGAGGTTGCGCTGCCAGGGATTTTTGAACCTAATGGCCATCTGTTGGTAAGGTCTTCCTCAAACACAAAAATACTACCTGGTTATAATGCTTTAGGTATATACTGCCCCCTCCTGTGAGGAAAAATACAAGTTTTTCCATGAGGTATTCTTCAAATAGTTCCATGTCTGCCGCTAGATATCTTTGGCTCTCTTTATGTTTTTTGTGGCGACCAGTCACAAGCTTGCGTTCTCTGTCTCGATGGACGGATGTTTAGAAAACAGAGCTCGACTCCGTCCGTCCTTGCGAGGGTCCTCCAGCAGGCTTGCATGGACAGATCATGACGCTGCATGTGTCTGTCCCAACGCAGACGTATAAATTATGAGCTTGACACACGGGAGGCGACCCGCGGCAGCAGCCAGCGGCAAAGCTGTCTACGCGTTCTGTTCCATGGCAAAATCGAAACTTCCGTTGTTTTGTTTGGCTGTGCCAGGTTGGAGGGTATTAAGGTTATTTAAGCGGTTCAGAGTTAATAGTGCGGTAGATATGACGTTTCACAAGGTGCTGCTAGAGTTATGTGAAATCTTACTTCTGATTTTACTATATAAAACATAATAATTATCAACTTCTCCTCCATGTTTGCTCGGAGATGTACGGAGCATCCTGTCCACTCATTGGTCAGTGAATGAAACCTCCGTTGATTGATCCTCGTCCGAGCGACAGCGATGAAAAGTTGAAAATGTTTCAACTTTCTGGGATTGCGTCGCTGGGTCGCCTGTGCACGACACGTGCACGAGCGCAAAATTTCACATGCACGTTTTTCGCGTTTCGCTTGGTAAGAGGGACACTCGCGATCATCGCTTTGTCGCGCATGTCTTATTGAAAATGAATGGAGGAGAGGCGATGTTGCCTCCCGTGTGTCGAGCCCATTAGGCTTCACCCTACCACCGGGAGTGCTTTTGCCAGTTAACACGATAAAGAGCAAGAAGATGATAGGATGTAAAGACAAGGTCTGTGGTTGATTTTCTGTGCTTTTCTCTCCATTACAAAGGTGTCACAGGTAAGATTTTTATTTTCTAGTTAATTAACAGGAAATCTGCCAGTGTCTTTTACACTGAAAGTTGCTGGATGCTTTGCATTACTCCCATGTTTGATTTCCTGTCTTGCCTGAAATGAACTATTGAACTTGAGGTTTTGGGGAAGTGTAGCACATAAGAAATGAACCCAAAGCATACATTTGGCAGAGCAACATGATACAGTACACTTCTGGGATGCCTCCAAGGCATCATGTTGTGCCCAGTGGTAAATTCATTGCCTGTAATAAATGGCTTGTATTTGATATAGCGCCTTCTAAAGTCCTGGAACCCCAAGGCACTTTACCACAAAATCAATCATTCACGCATTCACACCCTGATGATGATGAGCTACATGGTAGCCACAACTGCCCTGGGACGCACTGACAGATGCAAATCTGCCATACACAGGCACCACTGGTCCCTCCGACCACCACCAGCCAGCAAGATAGGTTAAATGTATTGCCCAAGGACACAAGGACAACAACAGACTGAGCACGGCTCAAAACCTGTAACTTTCCAATTACAGGGCAGTAATCTGTAATGAATTTCTCTAAATAGCATGCCAAACTGTAGCTTGCCTGTCGAGCAGAAAACCAGCGTCCGAGGGGAGCCCAGCCTTCGATTTGTGCGGGAAGTAAAAACTATGCAGCAACGGGCATGTATGGCAACGGCCTTGCATGAACGGTTCACCAGATTGATTGACAGTTATGCACACCAATGGTCAGATGATCCACCCACAAGAAAAAGCTCCTCCGCTATACTTTTAATGTAGTAGTAGAAACATCTACTTTCTTCGTAGGAATGTGCTAACGAAATGCAAACAACAGAGGAAACTATTTCCTAAATGATTTGAAAACACAGTCCTCCTTTATTAAACTAGGCCTCCTATTTCTGTGTGCCAAGACTAGTATTTTCATAGTAAACCTAACCCGGTATTGTGTTTTGCGCAACGTGCTTCATATAGTTGTTCTCTGACAATCACACTGCAATAAATCAAGTGAAAACAACTAATCCCACGTTTGCTCAATAATGTATGAAAGAACAAATTCCTGTTTGATCTGTTGGTGAAGAATCCATCTGGTATCCTTAAATTCCAAGACTTTACTGCTCCAAGATCACAAATTAAAACAAACTATCACAGTATATTACCCCAAGCCACATTCTCCATACTTTTGTGCTGCCATTCAACCACAGTGGGGTGTTTATTTTGCTTCAACGTTAGTCAAAGAGTAAGATGCATGCCGAGCATTGGGAAAGCTGCATGCGATGGGTTATTAATGCAGCATTTTATGATGGGTAATTATGTCCTGTTGCTGAGAGCTGAGGGCTGCGATGGCTTGTGTAATGATTGCAATTTTCTTTTACCATAATGGATTTGGACTGGGTGTAAGGAGCTGAGAAGTTTGGTTTCATTTTAGAGAGCATTTGATTAAAAATATGTCAAAGAAAGAACAAATCTACAATGAATAATCATTCTGGATTTTTCTGGACAACAAACAAAATCATCCTTTTGTGCCTTAGGTATCTGTGGTAGTAATCTGATACAGTGTGAATCTCAGGTTCCACCACATCCTAAATGTTCTGTACTGTACTGAGATCTGGTGACTGTGGAGGCCATTGAGAGTCCAGAAAAATAATGGTCCTGTTCGAGAAACCAGTTTGAGATGATCTGAGCTTTTCGATATGGTGCGCTATTTAAGCATGCAGGAGGGACACCTGATATGACCTTCTGCTGCTGGAGTCCATTTGCTTCAAGGTTAAACACATTGTGGTTCAGAGATGCTGTCCCTTCGTAGAAACCAGTTGTTACTGAGCTCTCTGTTGTCTCTCTATTGCCTAGAACCAATCTGACCATTCCCCTCTGACCTCTGACATTAACTAGACATGCTCTCTACCTGATGTAGTCAGTATATGCGGCACAGCTTCATGAGAGGGGAGCATGCTCTTGTCACTGGGGCTGCTTTAGTCAAAGTTTTAAAATCGCTCACTCCTGCAGGTGCGCCTGTGCCTCCGTTCGCCGTGGTTCCGCTGGAGTGCGTCTGTAGACCATGACAGATGCACTCCAAGCTCCTGTCCACAGCGCTTCAGCGTGCTGTCAAAAGGGAACAGCACAGAGAATGGTGTCCCAGTGTGCGATAATGCTCAGATGCACGGACGTTAATCATTTCTTGGTTGACTTTATTGCCTCGGCAATGTTTTTTGTGTAACAGTAAAATGTCTGCGTACCTGAATGAGACAAGTGTGTTAAATGCAATCTGTCAAAATGGCGGACAACCTTTAAAATTTTCCAACCATGAAAAATGTCTGTTTAGCCAGCTATACTTTACATAAGCAATCAACAGCATACACAGCTATTGCTGTTACACGGGTGGAGTCCTTCCACTAGGGTTTCTACCATCGTTCTACTGTTAATTGCATTTTTTTTGTCAGCAGAGGGGGGTCTAATGTAAAGTTGCTCAAGTTTCTGTCTAAAGAACTACTGAAACCAGTTTAAAAGCAATAGCTTATAATGCTTAAGGTGGTTTTAACTAAAAATCAATTTTAATGATTATTTCTGATTATAATTGATAACTCTGGGTTTTATATGCAGGCTGAACATGACAATAGTCTCCTACACCTATCTGCTGTTTTTGCATCTGATAGAAATAGACTATGAAACTCTAGGATTTGAAAAGACTGACAAATCTATGTCACACTAACATTCATGGACTCACCCATCTTGACTTGCGATGGGGAAGGCTGTTGTTTATTTAGCATCTAGAAAACGGCAGAGAACTTCTCGGCTAGTAGAAGCTAACCTTTAGCATTAGCAACTTAACCACAAAGCAGAACTCCTCCAGGCTTGAGCTATTTGTGAAGATAAAACATCAACATTGCAGAGCAACCAGAGTCAGTGGTAGAGTCATGTTCCTGTTATCCAATCCGAGGTGAGATGTCGAAACTTCAGGAAAACTCCAAATCCTGCAGTCTGAAGCCCTTTTCTTCTCCAGCTGATGAGTGTCTCCTGAAACGAAGCCTTTTCTCTCCCCAGGTACGACTTACAAGGAATTTATTCTTTTTAGAGACTGTATTGATTACACTAGTGAACTACATCTTTAAAAAGTCTTTAGTGTTGCTTTAAAGTACATTTTGATATGAGATGACAAAATACAGTTATTGTAATGCTGATTGGCTAATTAGATATTTGTTGTAACAAGCAACTGAGAAAGTATACCTATCAAAGTAACCAAATAAGTTTCACATAAAATGAAGTCCATCCATCCATTATATATATATATATATATATATATATATATATATATATATATATATATATATATATATATATATATATATATATATATAAGCCATACAAGGGTCTCAAACATGTAATGAAACTTGCACTTATTTTTTTTTAAAGCATCAGTGTATGACTTCCAAAGCAGGGAGAAACAGGAGGAACTACAGGAACAGGGTAAGGCAGATCTATTTTTACCCTGTCATTTTTTTTCTACTTGCTCTGAGAATCAATGAAAATCAAAGGTTCTTTCTTTTTCTGTCCCATTCCCTCACCCTAACACTCCCTCCTTACTCAGTTTGACGTCAAACTTTACAGCTGTGAAAAGTGCTGCCTGAAAATGGCAGATCCTCACAAAACTTAATAACACATGTCTCGAGTCCCCTACTCAAAACCAGTTGTGTAACATTGGTGGAACACATTATCTTCTACTTACTGCTTGGCAGAGGTCAGTGTATTACACAATAACCACCGTATTTTCATTTTGTTAGTTTTGTTCACAAACACCAAGTCTGTACACTCAGGTTCTTCATTTGTTTTTCGGAGGGTTCAATGTATTTGGCTCCTCATAATTTTGGAAGAAATCCATTATTTAAAGTGAATTCAGATGCACTTATGTTACGATTTAAAGAACCGTACACTGGACAAAATATTAATGCAAAAATTTTGGTTTTGCTCCCATTTTTCATGAGCTGTACTCAAACATCTGAAGATGTTTCTACATGTTGTTCTGAAATCTGTCAACATGTGTGTTAGTGAGCCCTTTTCCTTTAACTAGATAATCAATCCCACCTCTCAGGTGTGGCATATCAAGGGGCTGATCAGACAGCATGAATAATGTACAGGTGCGCCTTAGACGGCCTTAGGTAGTCGTTATGACTTTGTATGATTTTGTTACTAAGCAGACAGGAGGTGCCTTTGCTTTGGAGTTGATCTACCGTGCTTTTCTTGCTGAAATACTCGGACAAACTCAGTTAGCTTTTGGTTAGCATGTAGCTAATGTCCTGCTCATCTCTGGCTCCTGGAGCCGGGACCATCGACAACAACTTGCAGACCGCAGTGGACCAGTGAAGCCCGATGTCCTCGGTCAGCTTATGATTTCGTTACCAACCAGGCCGTCGGAGGTGCCTTTACTTCGGAGCTGCTCTACCATTTTGTTTTGCTGAAAATGCCCAGAAAAACACTGTTAGCTTTGAGCTAGCATGTAGCTAATATCCCACTGATCTCCAACCATGAAGCAAGAGCTGATGTAAAAGGCCACGGCACCCATCTTTGATCGCAGTAGCCTGAGGCTCCACTTGTAATTCAACAGTCCCGGTCCAGGTTGGTTTTCAGTCCTCTTCTCGAGGGAGTCTGCTTCAGGCCGACCAGATCCGACACACCCACTGATCACCGATTGGTCAACTGACGTCTTACCCTGCCCGATAATTGAAACTTCTGATAGGCCTTGCGGTGTTTACACTTAGCACGTGTAGTGATGTCACAGATTCGCTCCAATCCCAACCAAACCCAAACCTCAGCATCACCATTTCTAGCATGTCTTCTACAGCATCTGCATTATGTTTTCCCCTGCTCCCAGACATCAGCTTCAATCCACTGGAGCAACAAGGAGGTTAACCTTCTTCTCTTTGCTCGCCGACAACAGAATCCAATGCGAACTAGACGGTTCTATGCAGAATGAAAATATTTTTCAGGGGCTCGCACAAGCAATGTCCACCCATAGCTACAAACGCACCTCCAAGCAGTGCTGTGAAAATTGAAAAAACGTAAAACTGAGTACTTCTTTTGGGTGTTTATTCTGGCTAAAAGAGGTGTAGGAGCAGTATCATGCCCCTGTTGATGAAGAGGCTGGTGAAGACTGACGAGGGGTTCACTGAGGCTACGAGGGAGATGAACTCGCTAATGGCGAAGCAAATTGAGTTTCAGAAGGAAGACGGACGTCTGGAGAGGGAGGACAGACCAGGAGATGGATGAAATGCAACAGGAGAACAAGAAGAAGAAGAAGCGATCTTGTCTATAGCACCTCTCAAGATAAAAATCATGAGGCGCTTCACAAAAACAAAGTGATCACTGAGTCCACTGATCTCAGGCTCAGGGGGAGAGAGTTCCAGAGTCTGGGGCCACAGCAGCAGATGATCTGTCACCTTTGGTCTTTAGCCTGGTGCGTTGCACAACCAGTAGGCTTTGATCACTGGACCTCAGGGACCTGCTGGGGGTGTAGGGACTAAGAAGATCACCAATGTAAGATGGTGCTTGTCCATGTAAGGCCCTATAGACCATAACCAGGATCTTGAAATGAACCCTGAAGTTGACTGGCAGCCAGTGAAGCTGGAGGAGAAGCAGGGTGATGTGGGTGTGTTTGGAGGACTTGGTCAGAAGCAGAGCACAGGCATTCTGAACCACCTGTAGACGGTTCAGGGAGGTTCTGCTCAGACACGTGAAAAGAGAGTTACAGTAGCGTGAGGAGATGAAGGTGTGGAGAACAGTCTCAAGTTCAGAGTGGGACAGAATGGGACTCAGCTTAGCAACGTTTCTGAGATGGAAGAAGGAAGCGCGAACAAGAGAACTGACATGAGAATCCAGGGTGAGAGCTGGGTCAAAGGTCACACCAAGATTCCTGACAGAAGGTTTGGTGAGAGAAGCCAGCTGACCAAGAGAGTCTCTGACTTTGGGAACCAGCTTCTCTGGGGCACAGATGAGGATATCAGTCTTATCTTCATTCAGCTGTAGAAAGCTCCCACCATTTAGGTTTTGTAGAGTCTGAGGAGAGTTCTTAATCAAAGAACAACAGTAATTCAGCCATGTGTTCCTAGATGTGTTGCGCTGTTTGGTCTCTGCTGTTGACAAAAAATTATAATGATAATAATTACCTGGATATGCTTTTTAAAAAGTGGTGCGATGAAGTGTTTGTTTGTGACCTAGCAGCATTTAATCCATTACTGTGCTTATTCTATTTAAAGTGAAATTGTAGGGTCCAATTTCAATATAAGACTATATGTGCTAATACAACATATAAATAAGCCTTGGATGAGCATCTAAGTAAGTGCTTTATTCTACTTTCTGATTTACATAGGAATATAAGACCATATAGGCCTCTTTGTGGACAAGATTATGTATTTATGTTGTCAGCAGGTGTGTTGAGAAGGATCAAATGCTAAACTGTGAAAACTCCACAGTTGTCTGAATAAGAACTCATCAAATATATTGGCACATGTTTACAATTTTTGGGTAGTGGTGGTGGTGGTAAATAAAAGAAGCTCAAAGGTCCAACATTTTCTGAACAGTTCTGACTTTATTGGAGCTAAAAATAGGATGTAATTCATGACTTGTGCCCCAGCAGGTGCATCATTAAAGCATCCCGCTTTTCTTTCACTCCCACATCCCCTGTATATTGTGGCGGTGGTGGTGCAGCCACAGGTTCAGGGTATTCTGCTCTACTTGTCCACACATTGTCATAGTCCTCCCCATGGCTCTCAGCAGGGCACAGCAGGTCAAAAACATGGAACACACCAGACTGACATCACAGTCATTTCTCTTTAGTAGGCAGCGCCACCTTCCCTTCAGCCTACCAAAGGCATTTTCAGCCACCACACATGCCCGGCTGAATTCCTTGTTAAAAAGAACTTGCTGCTTTTTCAGTCGCCCAGTTTCTGTGAAGCGTTTCAGAAGCTAGTCTTGCAGTGGGTAAGCAGATTCACCCAGAATGCAGTATCCTATGCCCACTTCAGCAATTTGGATTGAATGATCAGGGAAGAGATTTCCACAGCTGGCCAAATAATAATAATAATAATAATAATAATAATAATAATAATAAATAATGATAAATAATAATAATAAATGTTATCAGACCGTCTTTCCGTCAGCCAACATCACCGTACAAATGCAAACATTTGCAGAAAAGACATCAACGTTAAAAACATAACAGCATAACACAATACAGTACCAACAAGTTAAAAGAACCGAAAGCACAATTACTATGAATAGGCATGCTTAAAAAAGATATGTCTTTAGTTTAGATTGAAAAAGCATGAGCGATGTAATATTCCTAAGATCAGTTGATAGAAAGTTCCACAGGAATGGAGCAGATCTTCTGAAGGCTTGTCTACCCATGGTGGTAAGTTGAGAAGGAGGAATATACAGATTGATTGAAGCAGAGGAACAAAGCACCAGAGATGGTGTAGTGACTTGGATAAGCTGGGATACATAGGATGGTGCAAGATTATGGATAGCCTTGAATGTGAGGAGAAGCAGTTTATGTGTGATGCTGAATTTTATATGTAACCAGTGCAGCTGTTAAAGAACAGGGTAATGAAAGTGAATTACAATTGTCTACTTGGGAAGTGGCCAAACTGTTCACTAATATAGTGGTGGTATGGTCAGTAAGTGAGGGGTGCAAGCAATTTATATTGCAAACATGATAGTAAGCTGACCGGGTGATAGAGCTAATATGAGCCTGAAAGGACAGATTACTGTCCAATACAACACCAAGGCACTTGACCTGAGACAGGAAAGCAACTGAGGTAATCTCACAGATTAATGAGAAGCTCCCAGTCTGACCCAGGGCAGATTTAGTGCCCATGAGGAGCACCTCAGTTTACTGGAGAAAGTTGGAGGAAAACCAGGTCCTGAGTTCTGAGATACAGTCAATTGTTGAAGGTGGCGGACGGCGAGCAGATGGGGTGGTAGAAACATAAAGCTGTGTGTCATCAGCATAGCAATGAAATTTAGTGTTACATTTCCAAAAAATAGCCCCCAGGGGGAGCAGATAGACAATGAAGAGAAGGACCAAGTACAGAGCCTTGAGGAACCCCAGTAGAAACAACCGCCGGTGTGGAAGTGAAGGACTTTAGCGGAATAAAAGAGTCCTATCTGTGAGATGTGATTTGAACCAATGGAAAACACTACCAGAAACCCCAAGAGATGCCAAACTAACAAAGTGGAAATAGAAATAGTGAAAAATGCAGCATGAAGATCTTAAGGAACCAGGCTGGAAACTAGTCTAGAATCAGTCGTTATTAACAGATCATTTATTATTTTAATGATGGCTGTTTCTGTACTGTGCAGAGGGCTAAATCCTGACTGAAATTGGTCAAATAGGTTATTGTTAGTTAAGTGTATACAGAGTTGTGAAGCTACTACCTTTTCAAGTATTTCTGAGAGAAATGGAAGATTTGAAAAAGGCCAGAATTAATTTCGATTACTAGGATCAGCCTCATGCTTCTTAATTAAAGGGTGAATTATAGCAGTTTTTATTGAAGAGTGGACAATAGACAAAATGAGAGGGAACAGGGTCAACTGGAGATCTTTAGCAGAATAGTAGGGGTAGGATCAAGGTGACAGGTTTAGAACCATGAATGAGATCAGTAATATCAGAAGCAGAAGGAACCACAAACTCAGAGAAAGTGGGTAACAGGGAAAAATATTCTACTGCAACACAGGCACCAGAGGAGGGCCCCCACCCTTGGTGAGTTACCTGGATTTTCTCATTAAAAAATTACATTAACGAGTTACAGACATCTTATGAGTAGCAATGAGAGGGCAAAAAGTTAAGCGAGCTTGATAATGACTTCAACAGAGAAAAAAGTGTTCTAGGGTCACCCTGGTTTGAGGAAATTACAGCAGTAAAACAGCCAGTTTTAAGCATGGAGATGGAGGAAAGTCTCGTACACTTGTGTCGTGCATGCTCACCAGGAAGTCCAGCAAAACATTCCAAAACAGCCCCTTTCCATCAACCACAGCTTGCAAAATGAGTGGGTGCGACCCTTTCTGGTTAAAATTGGCTGTGTGGAAGTTTTTCGGTGCTATGATTTGGATGGGGGAGCCATCAATAGCACCCACACACTGTGGAAACCCTCACCTGCTCTCAAAATAGGAAGCTATTTCCCAAACTTTACCCTCATCAGGTAACTGCATCAATTCTGGCAACAATAATGCTTCTGCTGCAGCACAAAAATCCTTGAAGCACTTGGCCATTGTTAATTAAGGAGAATAAGAATAATTCTAAATTTATTTTCGGTACAGTTGCTAAACTTACACAAAATCATAGCACTGAACCATCTATTCCCTTAGCCCTCAGCATCAACGACTTTTGTCATTTTGATCCAGTTGAGCTTTCAGAGTTATCAAAAATATTAGCTTCATCTAAACCTTCAACTTGCATTTTAGATCCAAACCCAACCAAATTATTTAAAGATGCATTTCCTTTGGTTACTGCCCCCATTCTAGATATAATCAAACTATCCTTAGTAAATGGATACGTACCACATGATTTTTAGGTTGCTGTAATCAAACCTTCACTTAAGAAGCCTTCTCTGGATCCAGATAACCCAATGAATTATAGACCAATAT
The DNA here is from genome assembly GCF_043380555.1 of Nothobranchius furzeri. Classification (NCBI taxonomy): domain Eukaryota; kingdom Metazoa; phylum Chordata; class Actinopteri; order Cyprinodontiformes; family Nothobranchiidae; genus Nothobranchius; species Nothobranchius furzeri. The sequence continues at coordinate 25,481,203 of NC_091756.1, forward strand.
CTAACCTTCCATTTTTATCCAAAGTCCTTGAGAAAATAGTGGCCATCCAAGTATGTGAGCATTTAAACACTAATGATCTGTTTGAGGAATTTCAGTCTGGTTTTAGAGGGTATCACAGCACTGAAACTGCATTAGTGAGAGTTACGAATGATATTCTCATGGCCTCAGATAAGAATCTTGTGTCTGTTCTAGTCTTGTTAGATCTCAGTGCTACCTTTGACACAGTAGATCAGAATGTTCTTGTAGAAAGGCTTGAACATGTTGTAGGGATCAAAGGAACAGTGCTAGGCTGGTTTAAATCCTACCTGTCTGACAGATTTCTTTTTGTAAATGTACATGACAAATCTTCTTCATACTACATGATTACTTGTGGAGTACCACAGGGTTCAGTGCTTGGACCAATTCTTTATACTATATACAGGTCCATCCAAAAAAATTAGCATATTGTGAAAAAGTTCATTATTGTCTGTAATATACTGATAAACATTAGACTTTCATATATATTAGATTCATTACACACAACTGAAGTAGTTTAAGGCTTTTATTGTTTCTAATATTGATGATTTGGGCATACAGCTCATGAAAACCCAAACTTCCTATCTCAAAAAATTTGCATATTTCATCCGACCAATTAAAGAAAAGTGTTTTTAATACAAAAAAGTCAATCTTCAAATAATTATGTTCAGTTATGCACTCAGTACTTGGTCGGGAATCCTTTTGCAGAAATGACTGCTTCAATGCGGCATTACATGGAGGCAATCAGCCTGTGGCACTGCTGAGGTGTTATGGAGGCCCATGATGCTTCGATAGAGGCCTTACGCTCATCCAGAGTGTTGGGTCTTGCATCTCTCAACCTTCTCTTCACAATATCCCACAGATTCTCTTTGGGGTTCAGGCCAGGAGAGTTGGCAGGCCAATTGAGCACAGTAATACCATGGTCAGTAAACAATTTACCAGTGGTTTTGGCACTGTGAGTAGGTGCCAGGTCGTGGTGAAAAATGAAATATTCGAGGTTAGGGTGGGGAGCTGAGCATGCCCTGAGGAGCTGAGCATGCGCTGTGGAGCTGAGCATGCGCTGACGGCCGATCACCGGAGTGGTCTGACTGGCGTATAAGGTACTAGCATGTCTGTGATATATTGTGGTGCATGGCCATTGAGAGCTTTACATACAAGCAGTAGGATTTTAAAATCAATTTGTTTTTCAACTGGTAGCCAATGCAGGGATCTTAAAACCGGAGTAATGTGTTCAGAATTTTTTGTACCAGTCAGAACACGTGCAGCCGCATTCTGAATCAGCTGCAATCTGTAAATAGCGTACTGAGGAAGGGCAATTAAAAGACCATTACAATAATCAAGCCTGCTGGTTATGAATGCATGGATTAGCTTTTCGAGGTCAGTTCTTGAGACAAAATGTTTGATTTTAGAAATGTTACGTAAATGAAAAAATGCTATTTTAGTTGTATGATTAATGTGTTTTTTAATATTCAGGTTACTGTCTAAAAATACACCCAAGTTTCGTGCTTCATTTTTACATTTAAGAGACAGAGAGGCGAGAAAATCTACCACTGTCTGTCTCTGTGCGTTCGGACCAAATACCAGAATTTCTGTCTTGTCTTGATTTAATTGTAAGAAATTTTCAGACATCCAGGCATCCATATCCTTGATACATTGTATAAGAGAGTGAAGAGGAGCTGTATTACTAGAAGACAATGAAATATATAACTGCAGGTCATAAGCATGTACAGGTTGAATAATAGCGGACCAAGGATAGAACCTTGAGGAACACCACAAGTAACCACTAATTTTTTAGAGTTAAACCCCCCAACTGACATAAATGACTGCCTATCTCTAAGGTATGTTTGGAACCAACTGATAACTGGACCGGAGAAACCAACCCAGTGTTCTAGCCTCTCTAACAAAATGTCATGATCAACTGTATCAAATGCAGCACTAAGGTCCAGAAGGTCAAGAACAGTTACTTTACCAGAGTCCGTGCTTATGTGTAGGTCATTAACAACCTTAATGAAAGCTGTCTCTGTGCTGTGGTTACTGCGAAAACCAGACTGGTAATTATCAAAGATGTTTTTTGATATGAGGTAATGATTGATCTGAATAAAAACTGCTTTCTCCAGAAGTTTACTAAGAAACGGTAAGTTTGAGATCGGTCTATAATTGGAGAACACAGTTGGATCAAGGCCACTCTTTTTTAACAAGGGTTTAATGATGGTTATTTTTAGCGCGCTGGGAAACATTCCTGATTGAAGTGACAAATTAATGATTTCCAAAACATCAGATTTGACACAGGGGAAAATATTTTTAAAAAAGATTGTTGGAATAGGATCCAAGCAGCAAGTGGACGATTTTAGTTGTTTAATCAGGATATCTAGTGCTTTACCATTTAAAAGCTCGAAATGAGTCATAGTACAGAGTGCGGTACTGGAGTGCTGTTGTATGAGGTCATAATTGGATCTGGAATTTATTCTACCTAATGTTCACAATTTTACTGTTAAAGTAAGATGCAAATTCCTCACATTTTGCTAAAGATGACTTCTCAGCAGGAAGACCAGAAGGAGGATTAATAATCTTATTGATTGTAGTAAAAAGGACTTTACTATTGTTAATATTTTCATTTATAATTTTAGAAAAGAAGTCAATTCTGCTTCTTTTCATTTCTTTGTTGAACTCATAAAGTTGGTCCCTGTAATTATCATAATGAATTTGAAGTTTAGATTTCCTCCACCGTCGTTCTGCCTGCCAACATTTCCTCCTTAAGGCTCTGATTTCAAGCCCTTTCCTCCATGGGGGTTTGTGTTGTTTTATGCGTTAGTTTGAAAGGGTGCAACTTCATCCATTACATTTTCCAATTTTAAGTTAAAAGTCATCACTAGATCATCTGTTTGCGATCTCGTAGATGCAGGCAATTTATATATAATTTCCTTAAAGTTTTCTATTGTGCTATTGTCTGTAAAATGTTTTTTGGCTTCCTGAGGGTTATGCAGCTTGTGAGGAACAGCTAAAACATTAAAAAATAAATAGAAATGGTCAGATATAGCCATATCTATAATTGCAGGAGCAGTAACATTAAGACAATTCGATATAACTAAATCTAAAGTGTGACCTTTGTTGTGAGTAGGCCCACATACATGCTGAGTTAAACTGAAGGCATCAATGATGCTAAACAGTTGTCTCACTTCTGGGGCCTCCTGTTTATCCACATGGATATTAAACTAACCTAAAATAAGTAACTGCTCAAAATCTATAGAAACATTTGATAGTAATTCAGATAATTCCTCATAAAACCCACACTTTGATTTTGGAGGACGATAAACTGTTATTGTCAGTATTGGATTATTGCATTGAACGGATATAGCAAGATATTCAAATGATAAGAATTTGCCTACATTAATGGTTTTGCAGCCATAAGAGTCAGACAAAACAACAGCTATTCCACCTCCTTTTTTACCTGATCTGGTGTTGTGAATAAAATTAAAGTTATGAGGCGCAGTCTCGCTGAGCACAGCGGTTCCAGTTTGATCTAACCAAGTTTCAGTCAAAAACATAACTTCCGCAGATTGAGTGGTTATTAGGTCATTTACAATAAAAGACTTATTAGTTATTGATCTGACATTAAGTAAGGACATCTTGGTGTAATCTTGTTTTGGTCTAGTAGGCAGAGTCCGAACCAAATGTACATTGTTTAGATTCCTGCGCTTCACTGTAGAATTGCTGTGATTAGGCCTATGGGTAATAATAACAGGTATCCGTGATGCATACTGATAATCGCTAATATGGAGCGGGCTCACTGAACATCAGTCCAGATTTCTAATGGATGAGGTTAATGTAAACTCTATATTCTTGGTCAGAATACAAGACCCTAGTGAGTTTGGATGAACCCCATCAGTTTTAAAAAGATATGAGCGATTAAAAAAGGCCATAAAGTTGTCCACGAACAGAATGCCAAGTTTACAGCAGTAGCCCTTCAGCCATGTGTGAAGCTGAAGAGCACGAGTGAACTTGACGTCTCTGAAGCTGGGGCAAGGTAAAGGGCCAGAGATAATGAGTCGCCGATCTGATTGAAGAAAAGTGTCAATAATGCACTTAAAATCAGATTTGAGTATCTCTGACTGCATATTCCTCAGGTCGTTGTGCGTAAGCTTTATGTGGACAATAAGCTTTATAAGGAGCGAGGAGTGACTGACTGGCTGTATTAGCCCAACATCAGGTCAGACATTTACTATTCTTATCAGGATTCACTGGGTTTGATCATGTCAGGATTAAACAGCTGCTAAATCCGTTTTCTAGATGATGAGATCACCTGCTCATTACCACCTCACACCCCTATCACCTTTTCTTTTGAGTTCTTTCTTCTTTTTTAACCTGTATCTCTATTTTCCTTTCCTCTTTACCTGCTTCTGTACCTTTACACCTGTATGGCACAACCACACAACTTTCCAACACTGCGTCAGACTCGGCAACCCCCCCCCACCCCCACACAAATATATATATATATATATATATATATATATATATATATATATATATATAATCCACAGCATAATATCATAATTTATGCGTCAAATAATACAACCACAAACACTGTTGGATCTTTATTATTATTATTATTTACTTTTCTGTTATTTATTAACATACTATTTTATACATTTAGATAATTATTCCATCTTATTCACATGAAGGCGTCATATTTTAGCTACTCACACACACATCTATGGGTGCACTAAGTTTTGTCTCATGGAACGTACATGGAGCTGGCTCTAGAGAGAAGAGATTAAAGATATTTAATCAGCTAAAGAGAGTGCAAGCAGACACAATATTATTACAAGAGACTCATAGATCTGCCACTTCTGCAGATGAACTTAAAGCACTGAGTTTCCCAGCATGTTCTCTGCCTGCTATAACTCTAGGCAAAGAGGTGTAGCTTTTTTAATACACAAAAACATCAATTTCACAGTATTGGACACAATCTCTGATCCAGAGGGTAGATTTATAATGTTAAAAATATCTGTACAGAATCAAAGCTTATGTATTGTCAGCTTATGCTGTCCAAATATTGATGACCCTTCATTCTTTCATAATTGTTTCTCTGTACTCTCCGAACACTTGGACTGTCCATTTATACTTGGAGGCGATTTTAATTTTTGGATGAATTCTTCAACAGACAGGCTCAGAACAGCTGGGACTCAGCTCACTTGGCAATCCACTAATATTGTTAAACAGTACATGAGTGATTATGGGCTTTATGATGCATGGCGATCTCTTCATCCTAACCGTAGAGAGTATACTTTTTTCTCACACGTCCATCACTCTCATTCACGTTTGGATTATTTTCTAGTCAGCAGCTCATTGTTGGCTGACATTTCAGACACTGAGATACACCCCAAAGTTGTCAGCGACCATGCTCCGATTTATTTAACTCTGGTAAACAAGAAGACAATCCCACCAAGCAAAAACTGGAGGTTTAATACATCACTGCTTAAATATGAAGGTTTT